>NC_054880.1:47078451-47241895 GCF_018320785.1 Cheilinus undulatus
TCCTCCACTGAAGTCAAAGATCAGTCTTCTGATGACTGATTTATGGGTCTTTGGGATAGCTTTTAGACTGGGTTATAAGAACTGCATGCTTTTCTAGCACTGATAAATGAATATAAAGGCGTCTCTATCATAGGCTAAATGTTTCAAACATCTCCAGCATTTTATTGACGATACGGAGTGGAAATGGTTTAGACTTCAGATATCAACAGGCCCAGACAAAGTTGTAGTCCTTGTGCTGACCCTAGTCAGTCCTGATTTCACTTGTCAGGGTGAGAACACCAGCTGTGCAGTATGAGCACATAAATATAGAAACTGGTCATCAATGTTTCAATCACAACATTTCTGGAAGGTGTGTGTCCCGTTACATCTGGAGTAAAAATAACAGCATTTGATAAAAAGAACATCATGCCAACAGTCAGACATGGAGGTGGCAGTGTGATGGTCTGGACCAGGACCTGGACCACTTGCTGTGATTGATGGAACCATGAATTCTGCTGTCTACCAGAAAATCCTGAAGGCCAACATCCAGCCATCAGTTATCAAGCACTCTTGGGTTATGAAGCAGGACAACGACCTGAAACACACCAGCAAGTCCACCTCTGAATGGATCAGAATAAACTAAATGAAGGTTCTGGAGTGGCCAAGTCAAGGTCTGGACTTAAATCCAACTGAGATGCTGTGGTGTGACCTTAAACAGCAGTTCATGCTGGAAAACCCTCCAGTATGGCTGAGTTAGAACAATGCAGTGAAGAAGAGTGGGACAACATTCCTCCACAGAGATGAGAAAGACTCATCAGCAGTTATCACAAACGCTTGATTTCAGTTATTGCTGCCAAGGATGGAACAACCAGTTATTAGGATCAGGGGGAAATTACTGTTTCACACAGGGACAGATAAGTATGGATTTATTTACCTGAATAAATAAAATCATCATTTAGAAACTGCATTTTCTATTTACTTGGGTTGTCTTTGTGAGATATTATAATTGGTTTGATGATCAGAAACATTTAAGTGTGATAACTATGTTAAAACATCAGGAATCAGAGAGGGGAAATACTTTTTCACAGCTCTGTAAGTACAGCACAATAAACAAAGAATACATTACAAATAAAATCAGCCTGAACTAAATTAGTAGTAGTTGTATGTCATCAAATCTACTGAGTAGCATTTTTACATCAAACTACACAAAACAACCTTTTAGAATGGCAAATAATGAACTGGAATTGAACATAAAGATATAAGATGATGATGCTGCGCATGGATGTAAGCAGACAGTTGGACCATAGCTGTCTTCTCTCCAGCATCTCTAGTTTTCCCATGTTCCTTCCTAAGCTGGACTTCCTGTATTTCTTCAAGGATCCACCATGTGTGATCAAAAACAATGAATTTGCATCGACAAATGTTGAAAGCTAAACTGTGGAAACAGAACATGCACACCGATTATACTTTAGTCATGAATTTTTAGGCCCACTGTTTGAAAAAGCAGTGTTCTGATTCAAACCTGGTCCCAATAGTTTCATCTGAGATGGAGTATGAATCAAATAATGTTGTTTTGGTGTTATATTGTTATCTGAGACAAGCTTCTTCACATTTAGGTCAACTTGATTATTGTCTCTGGACTCAGTCACAGCAGGGGCCGGATTCTGGATTCAGGACTAACCTGAGGGCCTAACAGGGTCACCTTTCAGACTATAAACTGTCAACCTTGTTTCACCAGTAATAAAATATGACATAAAAACTTAGCACTGATGAGCACTCATTTTGACATTTAAAAAGTTTTAAAGGCTCACAACCTCAGAAAAGTAAATATATTAGTTCAAAAAGGTCAAAACATGAAATTGAAAAATTATGTTTTTAAAGGCAAATGTCAAAACCATGAGTTTAAAAGGTCAAAATATGAAATAAAATGTGTAATCATGAAATTAAAAGTCAAAACATGATTCAAATTTTTATACTGTGAGTCTAAAGGTCAAAATATGAGATTATGAAATCAAAGTTTGGAGTTGAAAATACGAGGTAAAATACAAAATTACTGCTTAAAAAGGTCAAAATATGACTTAGAAATTAAAATTATGAATCTTAAAGCTCTAAACATTATATAAGAAGTCAAAACTCTGAGTTTGACACCTGTGATTCAGAGAATATTGGTCTGTTAATGAAAAAGAGCATGTGTGCTAAAATAAAGCTTTTCTCAGTAAACTGATGCTGTCTGATCATAGAAGACGATCGTCTCCAGGCCCTTTCATTGCTGAGTCTGTTAACAAAGTGCAGCAGTCGTGTTTTCATCGTTTTAGGACCATAGCTTCTTGATGGAAATGTTTATGTCCAAATATATAATACTGTACTTTGTTTTTGCACTATGCAGTATGTCTAGTGTGACCCAGGTGAAAAGGACAAACGTAAAGCGGATGATAGATGGCGCCATAGCACAGTGTTTTGACCTCATGCTAGATGGAAAGTAAAAGTCTGAACAGGGAAAAAGACGACAGACATGTTTGCTGCACACAGAGAGTGGAGGATAATCTGTCCTAAACTTGTTTTTATTCTTTGAGTAGCTTTTCTGTTTATTTTTTCATTTTTGAGGAGCTTTTAGCTTTGGTACCTGAACAACCTTGTTGCAGATGCATATTCTGGTGTTATTACTGCCACAGAAGAACCAATCATATTTCACTGTGAAATGATTCAGTGTGGCTGTTTAGTAGAAACTTCATTGTTGTAAAACAGTTTGTTCTTTTTGTCATGGCAGTTACAGAGACTATTATCCTACAGCTGTGTACCCATGTACCCCTGTAGCACCCAGCTCTGTCCCCCTGTAGCCCCTGTAGCACCCAGCTCTGTCCCCCTGTGGCCCCTGTGGCCCCTGTAGCACCCAGCTCTGTCCCCCTGTAGCCCCTGTGGCCCCTGTGGCCCCTGTAGCACCCAGCTCTGTCCCCCTGTAGCCCCTGTGGCCCCTGTAGCCCCTGTGGCCCCTGTAGCACCCAGCTCTGTCCCCCTGTAGCACCCAGCTCTGTGGCCCCTGTGGCCCCTGTAGCCCCTGTGGCCCCTGTGAAGGTGTTGTCCAGTTCTACTAGGGACTTGAAGTGCTCAGCTCTGGCCAGTTCAACAGCTTCCATCTTGTTTTAGGGTTTTATTTTCTCAAGTTTACATAATGAGAGAGAAAACCTTAGCAGCTTTCAAAAGGCAGATCACGGTAATCATTCAAAATCATACAAAAGCTTCTGAAATGTAGAGAGGGATGGAAAAAAAGGGAGGGAAAAAGCAGCAATAAATCACATAATTACTTTTCAAGAGCAGTTAACTTTTTTTCTTATTTTTATTTTATACACAAACAAAAATAACCTAAAAAATGTAGATTGTGCATGTTTGCTAGGCTGTCTGTCCTGGTTAACAATGCATACTACTTGCAAAGCATTCTGGGATCACTGGCAGTGATTGGCCAGGAAGTCCACTTTCAATTCATTTTCTCCGTCATTATGTGAATTTTATTTTGAGAGGGGGCATAGGAAGTGTTACCAAATATTCATTTTATCCATGAGTCACAAAATGTGAACACATATTTTGAAAACATCTCTCTGTTATTGCCTTTTAATTTAGGAACACTGCACGTTAAAGAATGAAAACGAAACCTGATTAACTGAATTTTAATTGTATTTATGAGTTGAAAAAGGCATCAGTTTTTAGAAAATAAAAAAGCATTTCTGCTGATGTATTTTATTTTCAGATTAGACTTTTCATTTTAAAATCGAGCACTATACTCTTCCATTTTCTGTCCGTGCGCTGTGACAGATTTCTGGGTGTGATTGTTTGGTTTTACTTTTGTGGATGTTTTCTTTTTAAATTTTTAGTTCTGAGGATTTTTTCTTTTTGTAAATTCCTGAACATACAAGTGTTTTAGATTGATTGGTGTTCAAATGAAAAGATGACAAGAAATTTAAGCTTAGATCACAAACATCAGACAAAGAAGTGCTTAAAGATAAACCGATGTAAATGTCGAAGGTCTGAGTGCAACTTTTAATCTTTGAAAACCAAAGAAGAATCAGTGTATGCATGTGTCGGATCATTCCTAAAATATGTCCATTAAAAATAAAATGTGTGAATTTTTCTGGGCTATCTAGACTTGGATGGCTTCAGGACCACATAACTGGTATTAGAGACAACCCCAGCCCTAGCCTCCAGTCCTCATGATTGTTTTACAACATTCTGCCTTTCAAGACATTGTTCACATTTTCTTTGGTTCTGTTATTGGTCTACAGCACAGGTGTCAAACTCAAGGCCCGGGGGCCAAATCTGGCCTGTGGAACAGTTCAATCTGGTCCCCTAGATGATCTGATATTTCTGTTCTAACTGTCCCACCAGTCTGAGGTCTGCAGATTTACTCCAGCATAAAAATGTGAACTTATCCTGATGATTTAAGATTTCCTTGTTAAAACACAAAATCTGAAAAAGTAAGGAGTAAAAATATTTAGATAAGAAGTCAGGAATGTGGGAAAAGAAATTAATTTGTGTTTTAATTTCACATTTTCAATTTTGCATCTCACAGTTAGGACTCAGACTGAGGATTGTGACTTTAATTTCATACTTTGAGCATTTCAACTCATAATTTTGACTTCTAATATAATATTTAGAGCTTTGAGATTCATAATTCTAATTTTTTAGTGATATTTTGACCTTTTTAAGCAGTTATTTAGTATTTTACCTCAAGGGTCAGTTTCATTTTTTTTTTTTAACATCTGTTTATTGATTTTGAACATCATATAAAATATACATAAACAAAAGTCAGAAACAGAGCCAATAGAACAACAGTAATGACACACATAAGAGAGAGAGAAAAACAAACACCGGTAAATCAAACAAACAGACATTTTGGCTGCAGCACTCCTCTTCTTCAGTTACATACGATCTAACAGTTACAGGTATAGACAGGTTACAACATTTATGTTAGAGAACACTTCACACCATTTACTCAATCAGACTAACAACTGGTTGGCAAATTTTCTGAAAAAGACCTTCTCTGTTTGACAAAGTGAATCTTATTCTTTCCAAATGTAGTACCTTTCCTAGTTCCTTCAGCCACGTAATGTTGGAGTCTTATCAGGTTTCCAGAATTGTAGGGTCAGTTTCTGGGCCAACACTGTAGCCAGGGCAATAGCCTGAGCTATATATCTATTCTTTACTCTTCCTTGCTCTACCACCCCAAATATTGCTGTCAAGGGGGAACTCCATTTTAAATGCTTTAGACAAAAAGTCAAATAAATTATTCCAAAAAGGTTGCGACCTTTGACACTGTAGGAACAGGTGAGATAAAGTTCCTTGATCTTTAGAGTGGGGAAACATCCTTAAATATCTTTTATAGCTTAATGGGAGAGAAATGCAATCTATGAACCACTTTAAACTGTGTCAAGGTATGTCTAGCACTTATTGAGCTTCTGTGGATATTTTCAATGCAAGTCATGGAGCAGTCGAACCTCCTCCACTGCTCCATTCCAGTGGCAACCTGTGAAGCTCTGGTAGCCTCCATGCCCCAGAGAGTTAAGGCAGTGCTGGAAAATGATGGTGGCCACACAAAATAATGTTGAGTCAAATTAAGCCGCAGGCTCCACTCCTGGTGGTTTGGGCCCAGTTTGGACATTTTCACTTAGGGGTGTACTCACGTTTGTTGCCAGCAGTTTAGACATTAATGGCTGTGTGTTGAGTTATTTTTAGGGGACAGTAAATTTACACTGTTATACAAGCTGTACACTGACTACTTTACATTGTATCAAATTGTCATTTCCTCAGTGTTGTCCATGAAAAGATAGAATTAAATATTTGTAGGAATGTGAGGGGTGTCCTCACTTCTGTGAGATACTGTAAATGATCTTATCTATTAGGGAATTTAATTTCTGTAAGCCTTTCTATTAAATTAAGCCCTTTTGGTTTTAAAATATAATGAATTCTTCCAGAGATAGTATCAAAATAAGTGTATTTTTTTTTCTTGCACATCTACTTGATATAAACCATACTCACCATATTGATTTGGTGTATACTCACCTCAAACCATTAGTTAGTCAACCAAAACAGTGAAACCACACCATTGGTGTCTATGACCCCAACTTCTGAACTAATGTCATTGTCAGACAATTTTTTAAGAAGCTCTATGTAATAACAAGGGTGATGTAACATGTGTAACATTATGTTATTCTTTGACCCGCTGTAAGGGGCTGGTCCGAAGTAAAAATGCCAGCCCTGACTCTCACCTAACATAACACCCTCCACCAAGTGTAACAACTTTACTATTGTAACTTTACAGATTCTCCCATCCCCTTGCCAGAATCTGCTTAGTACAATATACCATTGACATCTGAGGAAACGACCATCACCGAGACCCCAGAAACTCCGACAGATTCCGCCTAATCTTTACTCTTACATTTGCCCCTACAAACACTGTTCTTGTTGTTAGAGCTATTTGTATTTTTGTGATGATCTACAGTAAAAACTTTTTGTCTTAGCATTTTAGACTTAGCTCTTTATAAATCTGAGTACCTGTTGTATTTTGTTTTTCCTTTTGTACTTCATTAAAATAAAAACTAACATTACAACCATCACAAAGCTTTCTTCTTCCTTATCCTTAACAAATATACAACACTAATTTCTGAACACTATTGTGTAATTATCAACAATATTACCTGCACAAATTAATCCCCTACAAAAGTAAAATAATAGACTACAAAAATGCACTTACAAAAGTTTACACATGTAAAATCAAGACATAAAATATCTTAAAATATCTTATACTATAGCTGGAAATGAAACTTGAATTGTTAGTGGACATGGCTTTTTGCCTCAGTGGCATGTCCTACAATATTCAGGTTTCATTCAGACACTTTTCATAAGATATTGAGCCTATTTTACAAAAACTAGGGGTACTTGAAACAACAGAAAAAAATACTTTTTTTTCGTGATCAACATTTTTTTGAGTACAGAAAAGAAGCCAAAAAACATATAATACAACAGGCAAACACATATATAGAATATAAAAAATGAGAAAAGGAAAGGAAAAAAAAAACAAAACAACAAAAAACAAAACAAAACAAAACAAAAAAAAAAATCAAAAACAAACCTGTGGCAACCCCCCTCTCCCTCCCACCACCCTATGGATCTCAATTCATAAAACTAGAGATGATGACCTTAAAAGAACAAAGTTACAATAACAGTTCAAGTTTTTCAGATATCAGCTGCCATGTTGATATAGTTTCAGCTAAAGCCCCATGCAGCTTTGCCACTGATAACTCCAAATTAATGATATCAACAAGAGTATTTAGAAATTGCCTTTTTGTAAGTGCATGTGGGGGCTTACAGCGTACAGCTAACATCTTTTTGGCAGCAGTGATACCTGTCACTAGTAAACGTCTGTTCATACAGTTTACCTTAACTGATGCTGTATCATTCAAAAGTAACAGATTAGGAGAGCATGGAACAGTCAAACCCAGAAGCTGTGACAAAATACCACAAACCTCACACCAAAAGCTTTTTACAGGACCACAGTCCCAATACATATGCATGAATGATTCCACAAGTCCATCTGTGCACAAAGAAAGTGCAGTTTGGAGATGATGTACTTTTCATGTAGTAGGCTTTTCTTGGAGTCAGGTAAGTTCTGTGAATGTAATTGAAATGGATCTGTTGGTGATCTGGATTTTTAGAGGCAGCCGCAATAGAAGGCCAAATCCTATCCCAGTTAGGCAAAGATTCTTCAGTGTAATGTTTCAAGTTCTCTGACAATAGATAAGGGTTTACATGTAGCTTGTTGAAAGAGGGCATATAGCTCTTACCCTTTCTGTTGGCCAAAATAATCTGAAGAAGATGTTCAGTTAGTGGCACTCCGTGTGCTTTCATAGATGACCGTAGTTGAAGATAGAGAAAGAGGGATGAACCTGGTAAATGATAAGACACTCTTAAATCCTTAAACTCCCAAAGAGTGTTCTCATTATAGATGTCTTCAAGCATATGGATCCCTGTTGTGCGCCAGGATGGGTATGAGAATGGGACACCGCCCGTGAGGAGGGAATAATTGTGGAAAATTGAGGTCTTAGAAGGCCACCTACAAGCAGTCTTGGATTCCTTCTCAGCAAGGCACCATAAAGACAAAGTAAAACTTATTATGGGACCAAATCTTAGTTTAGCACGCTTAAGAGGAACAGCTGAATAAATCAAGTCTTGGAGTCTATGTGGGAGCACTATCTTACTTTCTAAAGGTTTCCTACCCTACAGAGTCAGGGTTAAGCCAAGCTGATATCGGTCTCAGAACATAAGACCAAAAGTAGTGTTTAAATTTGGAAATGATAGACCACCTGAAGAGTTGACAGTTTAACCCGAGGACGTTTCTCATTCCAAATAAATTTAGAAATCATAGCATGGATTTTATTCCAGTAATCTGTAGGAGGTGACAAAGGTAACAGAGGAAAAAAAATTAATCTGTGGCAGTATATCCATCTTAATAATGGATATGTGGGCCTGCAAAGATTTTGAAAGGAATGACCATGTTTTCAGATCTAATTCAATTGTCTTATAGATTCCATTAAAGTTATTATTAATTAATTTTATAACCCAACAGGGAACTACATTCCTCAAAGGTATCTAAAATTTGAGGAAGAGAAAAAGTTACCTCGTCAAAGCAGAGCAAAATTTCATCAACATATAATGAAATGGAATGTGTGGCGTCATGAACGGTGATGGGAGTGATAAATGGATGTTGATGAATTTTATGAGCAAGAGGCTCTAATGATAGAGCAAATAAAAAGGGACTCAGTGGGCAGCCTTGTCTACAAGACTGTGATATGGTTACTTGAGCTGATATGATACCATTTGTGTTGATCATTGCTGTTGGGTCATTGTACTACAATTTATTCAATTTGATGAAATTGGCACCCAGTTGAAAACGCTGCAGAACTTCCCATAAATAATCCCACTCTAGCCAGTCAAAGGCCTTTTCTGCGTCAAGGCTCAAAACAGCACACGGAGAAGGTATATCTTTGGCAGGATGGATTATATGGAGTAGTCTACGAACATTATCTCTGGCAAAATGTGTTTTTACAAAGCTTGTCTGGTCAGAATGAATTAGATGTGCAATGTGAGGCTCTAAACGTGATGCTAAGATCCTTGCAAAAATGTGTATTTCTGCATTAAGAATGGATAACGGTCTATTGTTACTACATAAAGTAGTGTCTTTGTTGGGCTTGGGCAACAGGCACCAACTAGATTGAAGAACCATGTCTGACAAGTATTGTCCCAACAATTCCCAGAAAGTGAGATAAAACTCGGGGGAAATCCCATCCCATCCTGGCAATTTACCTTTTGTCATTCCTGCAACTGCACTCACTTTTAGTTGTTGGAGCACCTAGCTTCTCTGCAGCTTCTTCAGTAAAAGCTGGGAGATCAAGATCTCTGAAAAAAGATTCACACTTGGCTCTATTTAAGGGTATCTCAGATCTGTAAAGTTCAGAGAAAAATGAAAAAAATTCTGCATTATCTCTTTGGGAGACGTCAGTAATGTCTGTCTTGTGTTAATTGCCATGATATTTGAATATTTTTAACATTTCTGCAGACTCATAGATAAAAGACGACTGGGCCTTGACCCTTGAAAATAAATAAACCTTCTAGTCCTATAAACTTGAAATTCAGCTCTTGTTTGTAATAGACTGTTCAGGCTAGCTTTAATTGAATCAACTTCCTTTCTCTTATCCACATTAACCCCTTGATTATGCTGTAATTGTTCATGTCTTTTAAGGTCTTCTTCAAGTTTATTTATTTTGCTCAGTCTTGTGTGACTCAGATAAGAGGCAAAGGAAATGGTAGTATTTCTAATGAAACCCTTAATTGCACACCACAAAACTTGTGGATCATCTACAGAGGTTTTGTTCTCTGAGATGAAGACTGTGAAGGCCCTTCTAAAATGTTCTCAAAAATCATTATTTTTAAGTAGCATGGTATTGAAGCGCCACCTAGTGGCTTTGGAAGGAGTGCCAGAAAATGTAATCCATGAGGTTGCAACACCGTTATCGGATAAGGAACTAGGATAAATTACAGCTGAGTGAATTTGGGAGAGTAAAGTGGCAGATGCTAACAAATAATCGATTCTTGAATAGCTCCTATGCCTACATGAATAAAAACTGTATTGTTTCAAAGAAGGATTTACAGCTCTAAAAAGACTGAAATCATCTATCAGGCCTTGAAGTGCCACAGATGATTGACTAATAGATTCAGATGTACTTGATCTATCCAAAGCTGAATCCAACACAGAATTCATATCAGCACCAATAATTATTGCAAACTCCTGTAGATTACACAGTGTCCTGTTAAGCGATTCAAAGAATTCTAAGCTAAATTGATTAGGTGCATATATGCAAATAAAGGTGACTTTTTGGGCTTGTATGTTGGTGGTAATTAACCTTCCCGCAGGTATAATTTGAACATCATCCCTGCGGGATCTGTCCTCCAGCTCCTCAATGCTTACTTCCAATTTGGCGCGGGTGTTTTGGAAATTTTCCTCTGTTTCAATCAAACGCATCGACAGTCCTTTGTAGTCTGTTTTCAGCTTTTTTATATCACTTGCATTCTTTGATACATCCATTTTAATCGAGTTAAGGCGCTCTTCAAACTTGGCAAACTGTTTCTCAATGAATGAACGTTGTTCTTCCAACACCGGAGTAAGCATGGAGGGTAGAGCCAACTTCAGCGTCTCAAGATTCTGGTCATGTTTCGTGGAATCTTGCGTAGTTTTGCTTCTTAAACCATCAGCCATTGTCAGCTGGAGTTTAACTCGTCTCCCTGGCCCAGTCGCTGAAGTATAAGTGACTGAAGAATGGATAATCCAAAAAAAAAAAAAGTTTGGGGAAGGACAGTGTGAGAAATCGTGTTATGCAGCCATCTTGTCTGCAGGTCACGTGAGCCCCCAACAGAAAAAAATATCTTTAAAATAAACGATTTACAGAGAGGAAAGGAATAGATGTAAACAAATAAGGGTTATGAAAAATATTTTTTAATCCATGAAGCTTTTAATAAAGACTTCCATGTATACATAGATCTATTTCAATATTATGTGATTTCTTGTAGCCCAATCCCTCTCAAAGCAACTCAAACCTGAGACATAAACAGGTCAATACCTTCAGTGAACCACTAGATGGCAGCAAAGACCACGATTTCCTAGAGGGTGCGAGGCACAGAGACTGTGATAGTATCAAAATGATGGGGAGACCAACCGGCAACCTCCGGTCTTAAAAAGTGAAGCCAATGCGGAAGTGCAAAAATTGCTATACCGCGAGTTTCCACTAGAGGCTGACTGCAGGAACACCAGACGTCCCGTCTGCACACATGATAAACAGCCGGTTTTGACACACGAAATAAACTGGTTTACAGCCTGGTTCAAAACACCAAACGTGTCTCATTAGCTAGTGTCTTATTGTGCTCCTGCTGTACAGGGGGTGAATTTTTTTGTACGTTGATCGTTTGGATTATATCTAGGATGAAAGCTGATTGGTGCGTCTCATTTGATTGACAGATAGCTCGGCAGGCAGAGGCTCCATCTCTATCAACCAGAATACTAGCTAGCAAGCTGACAGGAAGTCGCGCTTAGTGGGCGGGTGTTAAGTTCGGCTGAGACCGCGGTTTTAATATGGAAGTCTCCACTGATTGGCTTCAAAAAGCCATTTGAGTTGGCCTATTGTAAGCAGACAACTGACGTCACACGGGGTTGGTCCAGTTCTTTCTACAGTCTATGGGGGAGACATTGGTGTCAATTACACTTAAATCTTTTTTTGTTTGTTTGTTTTTCTTGTTTTTTTTTTTTACCAGGCCTACATTTGATTACAAAACAGTACTCTTAACCAAAATATCAATATTTTTCCTTCACATATTTCCAAGTTGCAGTTGTACAAACTGTTTAGTGCAATTCTCACCATATTCCACAAATGTTACTTTACCTTTACATATAATTCATTTTATCTTATGTTGATGTGTGTCTTATTTGTTTGTATTTAATATAGTAATTGTGAACTTTTTGAGAGTTTTTCATCAGAAATGAAACAAATCAGAGAGAATGTAAACGAAATCCGCTCCAAACTAGGGGAGGCTGAATCTAATATTGGACAAGCTTAACAAAGAATTCACCAACTGGAAGAGGGAGAGGTGAGGACAAATGCAACTCTGGAACACCTGCTGCAACAAAATAAAAACACGCATGAAAAGTTGGAATATCTTGAAAATAAGTCCAGACAGAACAACGTACCCCCTATCACTATCACTGTCAAGTGAAAGAAGGGGCAGAGGGGAAAAATGCAGTGGACTTTATAAAAACATTACTGATGGAAAAGTTGGGGCTCCTCTCTGACTTATTACAAATCACTGCAGTGCACTGGTCATTAACCAAGAAGCTGACTGGAGAAGGTGCGTGTACTGTCCTCACTATGAGTAGCCGATGTTCAAAGCTGGACAGTCAGCTAACAACTTGAAATCCTCCAAAAATTGCAAGGCATAACTTTTCTTGTCATTTATTGAAGAATTTGCATCCTTTTATGCTTCTTTTTGTAAAACTGCAATAAAGAAATTACAAATTGCATTAAGAAAAATAAAAAGAAAATAAGGCACAGCCAAAACCATAATTAGCAAACTCAAAATGCTTTGTCATGCTGCTAGCTTACAGCTAAAACTCCACCAACTACAAATATACCGTGGAAAATACAAAGTACAAACTGAAACATTACCCTCTGCCTCTATCCCTAACACAAAACATAAAGAACACCATACTTACGGACAAATAGTGTCCAAGGCAACAATGCAAAGACAATCCTGCAGGAGAGAGATCAACTGCCGTCTGCTCTCTAATGCTCACACATGGCATTTTTATTAACACATGGTAACTATTTTAGCCAGGAGGGGGCAGTGTAAAAACAAAACTTAACTGGCTTTACAAAGGGCAGGACAGTGCGGCTCCCTTCATGGTCCTCTTTCTACAGTGGAATACAAAGCAGAAAGTTTTGCAGGCAGCCTGGTTGAAGAAAGAAATTGTGCTTGGAGGCAATAGAATTTATTTTTCTCAGGACTTCTCAAGCAAGATTAAAGCAGCTTAAAGAAAAGAACGTGAAATCTCATATCATATATCTGACCAAACTGAAAGTCTTCGGTGGTGGAGAGTCTAAGACTTATGACACTCCAGAAGAGGCAGAGGAACACCTGCGGGAACAGGGTATAATTTCTCGCACGGTGCCGAGGTTATTCCACCAGCCGGTGGCGTGCGACACAGAGCTACCCGTCCCGTTCCAGAGAGCATGACAGAGAGCGGGATTTCTAACTGAGGTGACGATAGTGATCTCCTGAAACTATGAAAGGTATGACTGTAAAATGACTGTTACACTGGACAGTTTATGTTTCACTTGAACTCAGGGGGTTAAAAAAGAGGCATGGAATCCAAAACAGCCTTTTCTGGAAATCTCTTCCTTTTTCTTTAATTTATTTTAGAATGGGTCTACATTACTAAAGGCCACACAAGCTCTCAAAGTCACAGAATTAAATGAACATTTTAGTTTAAGAAAAAAGAGGAATAAATGAATGAACTGAATATTTAAAAGTTTTCTGATTTCATTTCATTACATAATATGGGGCATCAATTATGAACAAGGCACATGGTCTAAAGGTAATTGTGATGAATTATATGTGCTAGATGTGATGGAATGTCTGGTATATTTTTGTCTCCCTTTTATCTACTAATTTGTCTGCCCAAAATGACAAGGAATTGACGCTCTGTTGTTTAGTTGGTGTTTGACTATTTGATGTAATGGTATATTACTTCAATTAGGGTGTCTTTTTGGCAGACAGATTGTGTAATGAGGTATTAATACTATACAATCTGCAAATCTGATCTTTATTTCTAAGATGAATCTCCTAAAAGTTGAAGTGGAAGCTTTTTTTGGGGGGGGGGGTCAAGAAAGGAAGAGGAAAACATGGTCTTTAGAATTATAAAAAAATATAGAGTTAAGTAAGAAAGAAAGAATGAAGTTACCTTGTGAATACTAGAATGGGGTTCCTTTGTTATTATTATTATTATTATTATTATTATTATTATTATTTAAAGTTATTAAAGAGGAGAACCTGCTGGGTTGAGCTCAAGGAGGTTTCAAGTGTCAATATCTATCTTGTGGGAACAAAAGTTGGTTGAACATGACAGAAGTGTTGTATGGGTGGGGAGATCCCTTCCTGGGTCTCAAGGGGGACAGTATAGTATGGGGTCATAGGGGTGTGTCTTTTGTTGTTGTTGTTGGTTTGTTTCTCTTTTTCTTCCCACTTTTTTAAAATTTGTACAAGAAGATCTAAAGAGTATAGTAATGCATTATGATTAGAGATAGACCACTTAAATTTACATCCTGGAACTGCAGAGGTCTTGGCAAATTGACTAAAGTGACGCAGGTACTTAGCAGAAAAATTCAGATATAATATTCCTGCAAGAATCCCATATGCTGCCAGGCAATGTAGATAAAGTTTTAAAAAAAGGTGGCAAGGGCAAGTGTTTTCTGCTTGCCATAGTTCACACACCCGAGGAGTCCTAATTTTAATTCATAAAAGGGTTCCATTTCAAGTTGTAACTTCAATAATAGATCCTAGGGGTAGATACATTATCCTACAGGGCATACTAGTAAATGAAGAACTTCACTTGGTAAATCTTTATGGTCCTAATGATGATGACCCTGCTTTTTTTGAGAATTTATTCTTGACCTTATCATCCCTACCTGGCACTTTCATCATAGGAGGCGATTTTAACGTTGTAGTAGACCCCATCAAAGACAAGTCAACAGGATGGATAGTTTTTTAATTTGAAAACAGATTCAATATAAAATTGAGGAGTGCAAGTATGACAGCATACTTACATCGGACCATGCTCCTTTGTCTCTTAGTTATATTGTTAAGAAACTAGTGAGTGGTACTTATAGATGGCGATTCCACACAAGGTGGCTAGAGGACACAACTTTCATAGAATTCATTGAGAATATATATATATGTATATATATATATATATATATATATATATATATATATATATATATATATAAAGTATTGGCCTTCTTTTTCTGTTTCAGGATGACAGTGAAGATGATAACCAACCATCCAACAGTACCCATTTAACGTCAAAAATGAATACAAGGGCTAGTATTTGCATTAGCAGTGATGATGAAGATTGCCCTGGCACCAGCCCCAACAGTGAGGAAAGAAGTGACTGGAATTCTGGCACCAGTGGTCCTGATGGAGGGGGGCTTGCAGGAAGTGATGGTAGTCCAGGCACCAGTGGTCCTGATGGAGGTTGCCCTGCAGGAAGTGATGGTATTCCTCGTACCAGTGGTCCTGATGGAGGTTGCCCTGCAGGAAGTGATGGTATTCCTTGCACCAGTGGTCCTGATGGAGGTTGCCCTGCAGGAAGTGATGGTATTCCAGACACCAGATGTCCTGATGGAGGGTGGCTTGCAGGAAGTGATGATATTCCTGGCATCAGTGGTCCTCATAGTGGTCCTGGCACAAGCAGTGCAAGAGGCATAAGTGGTCCAGATGAAGTCTGCCTTGCAAGAAATAATGGAACAAGCAGTCTTGATGAGGACGACTACTCTTCTTATTTAACACTCATTGCTACCGTTTCTGACGATAGTTCTGAGGATGAAGGATTAAAGCAGGCAATAGTTGCCAGTATGGAGAGTCACATGTGAGTTGTGCGCACAGATTATGAGTTTGAGGAATAAGGATGATCTGATCATTGATATAGACTGTTTAGTCCTTACATGCTATGAAATGGGTAATTGAACAATTAATGGCTTAAACATGGGCTAGAAAAGTGTTTTAAATTAATTGCTTGGTTATAAGCAATAATTTCACAAAATACAGGGTGTTAAAAATGATGTCACATCACTGCGTTTCTGATCATCATTATTTTTTGTTTTTTCATAGTGAAGAAAATGTTCCGGTTAAGAAGATACTGCTGGAACTGGCCAGCAAAATTAATGTAAATCAGCGGTGTAGATTTAACATAAACAGATCTGCTGTCTGGGAGGGAGCCGTTCGGGGACTCAAGAGGTTGTCCTATGAGCCCAACCTGATGATGTCCGTAAAATTCTCAGATGACATGGGAAAAAATGAAGAAGGAGTTGATTTAGGAGGTCCAAGGAGGGAATTCTTAAGGCTCCTAATAGAGAGCATTGCAAAGTCCCCCATGTTCGAGGGAAAAGAAAACAGCAAAAACTTTGCTCTCAACAGTACTGGTACTGATCTCCTTATTAAAATAGATAAGTAAATAATAAAGCCATTTTCATCTATTGTCTTTTACATGCAACTTTTTCATTTTTGGACTTATTTATAATTTAAATTAGTACAATAAACTATGATTTCATTAGTAAGTCTTAATGTTTTGTTTTATTTTTTAGCATTATTACATTTCCTCTCATTCTGTTGTTTTGCAGCTCTAAGAGAGGACTGGTACTACATAGCAGGCAGAGCCATCGCGATAAGTTTGGTACATGGTGGGCCACCACCAAACTTCCTCTCCCCAGTAGTGTTTTCTTTACTGGCTGATGTTTCAGCAAATCCAGTCCTAGAAGACATAGCTGATGCAGACCTCTTGGAAAAAGTCAAAAAGGTCAGTTGCAACTCTTTTTTTCCAAAATGACAGGAACTACAGGTCCACTCTAGTGTGGCCCAATGCTGAACTCCTGTATTCCATGTTGTAGTTTGAATTCTGCCACAATTCTATCAACAAATTTGGTCATCAAAGTGTGTTTTTCCCATTTTTAAACCATTGGCATTACAGTGTCAAAGTGAAAGCCTGCACTGTGATGAACTGGTGGGGAACACTAGAAAATCAGCGATACAGACCTCTAGTATCTGAGATCTTTTGATTAGTGGTCAGAGTTGTCTTTGTTGCCTCTTACTATTCTGTCATGCACAGTCACTCACTTTATGAGTACTGATCAAGGGAGATTTTCTTAATGTACGTGTCATATTCTGTTCATTTATTATTACTGATGTTTTCACTAAAGAGTTAGCCAATGAGTTATTAACTAATAACTAGCTTATGTAGCAAGCCAATATGCTGCTCCTTGTGTTGCCAGGTGTCTGAAAGCACAAAGGCACCTCTGCTTGACTACTTGGCCAATGCAGGATGTCTGAGACCTCTCCGGTCAATCAGAGACAGGGATCTGCTGGTACGAGACATTGTCATGTTTCAGGTCATCCACAGGGTTCAAGGTCCATTTCACAGGTGTTCAGTGTTGGTTTACAGTCAGATTAATCAGAATATGGAATAGAATTTTACCCATCAACCAACATAGGTTTCCTGAAACAAACTGACAATGTCGAGGTTAAGCTGGAACAAGTAATTCTGAATGAATCCAACAAATACAATTGTTTTTTTGTTTTGTTTTGTTTTTTCTTTTTTTTTACAGATTCCATGAAGGACTGAAAACTCTAGGGGTTCTGGAGAAAATCCAGAAACATCCAGACAGCTGTCTCCCCCTGTTCTGCTATGAACCAAGCACACTGACTGCTGACCAGGTAGAAGATCTTTTCACCATTCGTCTGTCACCCAAAGGGAGCAACAAGAGAGCTGCAGAGGAAGTGGTGATTACCTTCTGGAGAGACTATCTTCAAGATTCAGAAGGTACAATACTTGACTTAAATCTTTGCCATTTGGTTGAGTAATAATACATTTTTTATTAATTAGAAACTACAATTGATGCAAGGACTTTAAAGGGAAAGTCTAATAAATATATGTGTACATGCATGTATGTGTGTAAATACAATATAATGCATTAATGGCAGAGGGATCCAAAATTACAGTAATAATAGATTCCAGGTTAAAACAGTTTATAAATTTAAAGCAACACTTAACTTTCTGGAAATGTTACTCTTTTCTTTGATTAGAAAATGCTATTAATGATCTGATAGCACATTAAAATGTAAGAGAAATCCACCAGGGATAGAAACTCATCATTACTCCACTCTCATATGGTTCTGAGAAAAGTCAGACCAATCATATCATTCTGTCCAAATGAAATGATTGGATGAGTGACCTGAACAGTCTTGCATTCTGCTCACACACACTCATCACTCATCACTCACCCCCTTTAAGTTTTAAATCTCTGGGGTTGTGTTTGACTGTGTTAATTGTACAGTAACCTCTGAATCAGACTCAGAATCAGAAACGTCTCTCTCTCTTGCGTCACTCGCTTTCCTCTTCTGTGTACTGTTGCCTTGCCAATGCATGCAGAAGAAAGAGGCGAGTTGGACTTTGGAGGGAGGTGGAGTTGTTAATATTCAAATTTTTGTGCTGTGTGAAATGCCAGAAAGGTAAGAGTTGCTTTAAACCAAAGAGATATTAAACATTCTCATTAGACAAAACAAAATACAGCTCAAAGTATGCAAATGGAAATTGTTGCTGATAGGTTTGATAGATACTTAAGTATTATGATTTCATGATTGGTTGATTCTGTTCTGTTTTATAGAAGAAGAAGGACCGTCTAAACTACAGAAGATTTTGGCCTTCGCAACTGGAGCTTCTGTAGTCCCTCCTATTGGCTTTTCCCCAAGTCCATCTGTTGAGTTCATTCATAAGGGAGATGACGACTTCTCCTCTACGCCACTGTTCCCAATGGCCAACACATGTGTTAACTGCATCAGGTTGCCACTCCATGTGTCATACCAGCTCTTTAAGGAGAAGTTTGACTTTGCCTTGGGAAACACATATGGGTTTGGCAGAGCCTGAATACCATGTGCATATAAAATGGTGCCACATTTGTAAGGATCATGCATTTGTGGGATGAGCAGCAGAGCTGAGTATGTGGGTTGAGCCCATGAAAAATGTGCCAAATCTTCAACACTGCACCATTATGGAATGGAATGAACAAGAAAAAACATGATTTAAAATTTGAACAAAAAGTTTTCTTTAAGCATATTGGAATTGCAAAGTAGCTGCAATAGGTTGCAATTCATGTTATTTGAACTTTAATGATGAAAAGAATTATTTTTAATATCTATCTCACTGTATTCTGGTAATATTCGTTGCTGTACATTTACCCTCACTGTCCTCATCCTGGTCCACTTCACTTTTCACTTTCCTCATCCTCATTCTCATCGTGATCAATCTCAATGTCCTTGTCCTTGTTCCTTGTTTTTATTTCAGTAATCACAGATATGCACAATACCAAAATGTAATGGTATGATTGTGCACTCCATCACAGTACAGTGTTTGCAGTATTCCATAATGGTGCGGTGTTGCCTCAAGGCAACATGTATATTTTAACATTTTTCTATTATTTATTCATCAATAATTCAACATTTAACTACAAGAAATTAAACTTTACCCACCAATAATTATGTACACATTTTTTCCAGCCTCAGAAATATCTGGAAAATAGTTTTTCTTGCAGTTCTTTTGCAGCACAAAAGTGTTCAAGATGACATCCAGAGGGTCATATGACAAGTCAAAACACCTTTATGGGTTACTTAAGGTCCTGTCATTTTTTAAAAGTATTCAATCATACTTGGGAATGTACTATGTAAGTGCAAAAGGCCAAAAAAGTGGTATGTTGCCTAAAGGCAACACTGCACCATAGAGGGTTAAATATCTACAACAGTAGAATGTAACAACAGGATTATGAAACAAGAAAAATACAACAAGAACAATATTAAAACACTGACATGGTGTGTTTTCCAGCACAGTGAGTACTTTAACTTTTTGTTATGCTGGACTTTATTGTACATTATTTTTAATGGTATGGCATGGCACCTTTACTTTAAAAATGATCTGGGCAAGGCTTTCACTGTGAGCTTACCATAATTGGTTGGGGGACTGAACACTGTAGACCCTCCGCCTTATAGCATGACAGCGTCTAAATGATCGCCCAATGGGATCCACCCGATACAGGCTGTCTCTGACCCACCAACACTGGATCCTTAAGTCAGGTGATCTCAGGCTTCCAAGGACATAGGTTTCCCCTGCATTTGGAGTATTCTGTAATATTACAGTCACAAGGCTGTCCAGTTCTTGATTTGACATAACTGCATATCTTAATGGTTCAACTCCCAGTAGTTGTCTGTGTCTGTGCAGAGTTCTTCTACTTATCCCAAAGCAAGATGCAATTCTCTGCCATGTCATGCCAATGGACACACAGTGAGAAATCTGTTCACTGGTTATGGTGTATCTGGGATGGCCAGGGTGACCAGTGAAGGTTGTTGGTGGTAACAGTATATTTGCATCAGCAGGCCTCTGTCTGGCCTCGTGTTCATGAAGCAAATTGCGAAAACACCTGTGCAGTGATCCCAGTAGGTGACTGACATTTCTATTCCATGGATCATATCTGGAAACCGCCGCATGAAGAGCAGATATAGTTCTTGTATGGTCATCAAGCACTCTATAAAGTCTCTCCTGGTCAAAATTATTGGGCTCATTTCTCTGAAGCGATTCAATACACTGCAAAGCGCTTGTAAAAAAACTTATTACATCCTCTTCATTCCCTTTCACATCATAAAATAAAGTTTGCACTAATAAACAAAAAACAAAGAGGATCGCATAAAGATTCATTTTAAGCACCGTCACTTTACACTTTTCACGGCATTCCCTCCAAAGAAGAAAAATGTCACACGTCCTCTATCAAGCAGCCTTCCTGTTACACTGAAATCTCAGTAGTGTGTATGACACCATTTCAGTAGTGTGTATGAGAGTGTTTCAATGGTGTGTTTGAGAGCATTTCAGTAGTGTGTATGAGAGCATTTCAGTAGTGTGTATGAGAGTGTTTCAATGGTGTGTTTGAGAGCATTTCAGTAGTGTGTATGAGAGCATTTCAGTAGTGTGTATGAGAGTGTTTCAGTAGTGTGTATGAGAGGACACCGCATTCCACATTATTATGCAAATGATATTTTTCTTTGATTTTCCTAAATATTAATGGAAATGACAGTCAGAATATTTTTCAAGTCATCAGCCATTAGTGTCAGAACCATGGACCAGAACACAGAATTGCAGGACTCAAAAATGCAGACTCTCAGACAGGTTGACGTGAGGCAAAAATCAGATTCTTTAATACAGTCCAAAGTCAAAAACCAGAAGTTCCAAAACTCACAGGCAAAGGTACAAAATAAGCAGCAGGCAGGAGCGGAGTCAAAACGGGCTGGCGTGGTCGAGATCGAGATGAAAACAAAGACGTGAGTAAACTAGAGAGCTGGTACGTGACAGGAAAGGTCAACGGACTAACAAAGGAGGTGGGTGAGCAGGTGAGTATTATACTATGACTAATTAGTGATGCAGGACCGGTGTGAGGAGCAGCGTGCAGGACGGAGAACAGGAGAGGGAGGGGACGAGGTGAGTGACACAAGAGGTAAGGAGAGTCGGAGAGGAAAAGGCGGGGGCGCGGTGCATGAAGCGTGATTGATCTAAAAATAGAAAAGAGAAATTAGAACCAGCAAAAAATGAAACAGACATGAAAGTGCGAAAAAGGTGAAAAATAAACTTAACAGACGAGGATCGTGACAGTTAGAGCATAATTCAGATGTTTTTGAACAAACTTCATAATGACAAAAGTTATTTAAAAAAAATTAAAACCTCAAAATGCACTGTTCCACATTATTAAGCACAACAGCTTTTTAAAACATTTTATAGGTTGTAAAGAACTGAAAATGGTCATTTGTTGAGTTTGCAGCATTAGGAGGTCATATTTAGTGAAATCAAAGCTATTTCAATCAAAAACATCTAAACAGGCCAAGTTCATGTTAACATAGGAGCCCTTCTCTGATATCACCTTCACTATTCTTGCATCCATTGAACTTGTGAGTTTTTGGAGAGTTTCTGCTTGAATTTCTTTGCAGGATGTCAGAATATCCTCCCAGAGCTGCTGTTTTGATGTGAACTGCCTCCCACCCTCATAGATCTTTAGCTTGAGGATGCTCCAAAGGTTCTCAGTAGGGTTAAAGGTCAGGGGAGGATGGGGGCCACACCATGAGTTTCTCTCCTTTTATGCCCATAGCAGCCAATGTGTGGTGTTTATTTTGTATTGAGTGTTTTATTTTGTTGAACTTCCAGTTTCTGGAGCTGGTTGCTGGCTAGTAACTTTCCTCTGCTTCTCTTGAGGCTTTTGCCCTGCCCCCCTGGTGCTGTGGAGAGTCACACCTGCAGCGAATCACTAACTGACGCGTGCTACTTAAGACCGGCTGCAGCTCTCTACAGCTCCTGAGTCTTGTCTACCTTACCACATGGTAAACGTCTGCTCCAGGCTCCTTCTCGAGATCCTCCAGAGAAGTTTCTAGTGCTTTTGATGATTCATTCAAGTTATCTCCAGTGTTTGTATTTTCTTGTGCTTGTTGCTAACGTGCCTCTCCTCCTTCTTCCAGTGCCTCCTGCTCAGATCACCACAGCCAGCTCCAACACACTCTCACTCCCTCCTGGACTCTTGGAATCCCCCTCTCCTCTTCACTTACCTGCACAATAAACTGTTTAAAACTGCTTCCGTCTCCGCACCTGAGTCCTACCACTACACAACATCACACCATGACACAGAGGGATTCTTTGCAGCATGAGATGGTTCATTGTCATGCTTGAAGAAAATTTTGCTACAGAAGGCACGGTTCTTCTTTTTGTACCATGGAAGAAAGTGGTCCGTCAGAAACTCTAGATACTTTGCTGAGGTCA
Organism: Cheilinus undulatus; assembly: GCF_018320785.1. Taxonomy (NCBI): domain Eukaryota; kingdom Metazoa; phylum Chordata; class Actinopteri; order Labriformes; family Labridae; genus Cheilinus; species Cheilinus undulatus. Next base: position 47,101,136 of record NC_054880.1, read on the forward strand.
TTTTCACACCTTCAGGGACCCTAAAGGGGCCTATCAGCTCTCTCCTCATGATTCCGGCCCAAACATGACTCCGCCCCCTCCTTGTTGACGTCCCAGCCTCGTTGGGACATGGTGGCCATCCACCAACCATCCACTACTCCTCCATCTGGACCATCCAGGGTTGCACGGCACTCATCAGTCAACAAGACTGTTTGAAAATGAGTCTTCATGTATTTCTGGGCCCACTGCAACCGTTTCTGCTTGTGAGCATTGGTTAGGGGTGGCTGAATAGTAGGTTTATACATGACTGCAAGCCTCTGGAGGATCCTACACCTTGGGGTTGGTGGGACTCCAGAGGCACCAGCAGCTTCAAATACTTGTTTGCTGCTTTGTAATGACATTTTAGCATCTGCTCTCTTAATCTGATGTATTTGTCCGTCAGAAACCTTCCTCATTATGTCTTTATCTGCAGGAACCCGTCTGTGCTCTGAATCAGCCACAAATTTCTTCACAGTATGATGATCATGCTTAATTTTTCCTGAAATATCGAATGTTTTCATTCCTTGTCCAAGGCATTACACTATTTGACAGTTTTCAGCAGTAGAGATCCTTTTTCTTTCCCATATTGCTGAAACCTGTGGCCTGCTTAATAATGTGGAACATGTGGAAAAGTGCATTTTGAGGTTTTTATTTAAAAAAAATAATAGTTATCATTATGAAGTTTGTTCAAAAACATTTTCATTATACTCTAAATGTTGATGACTTGAAAAATATTATGACTGTCCTGTGCATTGATATTTAGAAAATCAGAGAAAAATGTCATTTGCATAATAATGTGGAACGCAGTGTATTTTAGTAGTGTGTATGAGAGCATTTCAATGGTGTTTATGAAAACATTTCAGTAGTGTGTGTGAGAGCATTTCAGTAGTGTGTATGAGAGCATTTCAGTGGTGTTTATGAGAGTTTTTCAGTAGTGTGTATGAGAGCATTTCAGTAGTGTGTATGAGAGCGTTTCAGTAGTGTGTATGAAAGCATTTCAGTAGTGTGTATGAGAACATTTCAAAGTTGTGTGTGAGAGCATTTCAGTAGTGTGTGTGAGAGCATTTCAGTAGTGTGTATGAGAGGATTTCAATGGTGTGTATGAGAGCATTTCAGTAGTGTGTATGAGAGCATTTCAATGGTGTGTATGAGAGCATTTCAGTAGTGTGTATGAGAACATTTCAAGGTTGTGTGTGAGAGCATTTCAGTAGTATGTGTGAGAGCATTTCAGTAGTGTGTATGAGAACATTTCAGTAGTGTGTGTGAGAGCATTTCAGTAGTGTGTGTGAGAGCATTTCAGTAGTGTGTATGAGAGCATTTCAGTAGTGTGTGTGAGAGAATTTCAGTGGTGTTTATGAGAGTGTTTCAGTAGTTTGTATGAGAGCATTTCAGTAGTGTGTATGAGAACATTTCAAGGTTGTGTGTGAGAGCATTTCAGAAGTGTGTGTGAGAGCATTTCAGTAGTGTGTATGAGAACATTTCAAGGTTGTGTGTGAGAGCATTTCAGTAGTGTGTGTGAGAGCATTTCAGTAGTGTGTATGAGAGCATTTCAATGGTGTGTATGAGAGCATTTCAGTAGTGTGTATGAGAGCATTTCAATGGTGTGTATGAGAGCATTTCAGTAGTGTGTATGAGAGCATTTCAATGGTGTGTATGAGAGCATTTCAGTAGTGTGTATGAGAGCATTTCAATGATGTGTATGAGAGCATTTCAGTAGCGTGTATGAGAGCATTCTAGTGGTGTTTATGAGAGCATTTCAGTAGCGTGTATGAGAGCATTTCAGTAGTGTGTATGAGAGCATTTCAGTAGTGTGTATGAGAATATTTCAAGGTTGTGTGTGAGAGCATTTCAGTAGTGTGTATGAGAGCATTTCAGTAGTGTGTATGAGAGCATTTCAATGGTGTGTATGAGAGCATTTCAATGGTGTCTATGAGAGCATTTCAGTAGTGTGTATGAGAGCATTTCAATGGTGTCTATGAGAGTGTTTCAGTAGTGTGTATGAGAGTGTTTCAGTAGTGTGTATGAGAGTGTTTCAGTAGTGTGTATGAGAGTGTTTCATGAGTGTGTGTGAGAGCATTTCAGTAGTGTGTATGAGAGCATTTCAATGGTGTCTATGAGAGCATTTCAGTAGTGTGTATGAGAGTGTTTCATGAGTGTGTGTGAGAGCGTTTCAGTAGTGTGTATGAGAGCATTTCAATGTTGTGTGGGAGAGCGTTTCAGTAGTGTGTATGAGAGCATTTCAGTAGTGTGTAAGAGTGTTTCATGAGTGTGTGTGTGAGAGCGTTTCAGTAGTGTGTATGAGAGCGTTTCAGATGTGTGTGAGAGTGTTTCAGTAAGGTGAGTGAGAGTGTTTCAGTACTGTGGGTGAGACCGTTTCGGTACTGTGTGTGAAAGGGTGTTTTGGTAGTGTGTGAGAGCGTTTCAGAACTGTGTGTGAGAGTGTTTCTGTTGTGTGTATGAGAGTATTTCAGTAGTGTGTATGAGAGAATTTCAGTAGTGTGTAAGAGTGTTCAGTAGTGTGTGTGTCAGAGCACTTTAATAGTGTGTATGAGAACATTTCAGTGGTGTGTATGAGAGCATATCAATGATGTGTATGAAAGCATTTCAGTAGTGTGTATGAGAGCATTTCAAGGTTTTGTGTCAGAGCATTTCAGTAGTGTGTATGAGAACATTTCAATGGTGTTTATGAGAGCGTTTCAGTAGTGTGTATGAGAGAATTTCAGTAGTGTGTAAAAGTGTTTCAGTAGCGTGTGTGTGTGAGAACATTTCAGTAGTGTGTGTGAGAGCGTTTCAGTAGTGTGTAAGAGTGTTTCAGTAATGTGTGTGTGTGAGAACATTTCAGAGTGTGTGTGAGAGCATTTCAGTAGTGTGTATGAGAGTGTTTCATGAGTGTGTGTGAGAGCGTTTCAGTAGTGTGTATGAGAGCGTTTCAGATGTGTGTGAGAGTGTTTCAGTAGTGTGTATGAGAGCATTTCAGTAGTGTGTATGAGAGTATTTCAGTATTGTGTATGAGAGTGTTTCATGAGTGTGTGTGAGAGCGTTTCAGTAGTGTGGGTGAGAGCGTTTCGGTACTGTGTGTGAGAGCATTTCAGTAGTGTGTATGAGAGTGTTTCAGTAGTATGTATGAGAGTATTTCAGTAGTGTGTATGACAGTATTTCAGTAGTGTGTATGAGAGTGTTTCATGAGTGTGTGTGAGAGCGTTTCGGTACTGTGTGTGAGAGCATTTCAGTATTGTGTATGAGAGTATTTCAGTAGTGTGTATGAGAGTGTTTCAGTAGTATGTATGAGAGCATTTCAGTAGTGTGTATGAGAGTATTTCAGTAGTGTGTATAAGAGTATTTCAGTCGTGTGTGAGAGTGTTTCCTGAGTGTGTGTGAGAGCGTTTTAGTAGTGTTTATGAGAGCATTTCAGTAGTGTGTGTGAGTGCTTTTCACTAGTGTGTATGAGAACGTTTCAATGGTGTGTGTGAGAGCATTTCAGTAGTGTTTATGAGAGCATTTCAGTAGTGTGTGTAAGAACATTTCAGTAGTGTGTATGAGAGCATTTCAATGGTGTGTTTGAGAGTGTTTCAGTAGTGTGTGTGAGGGCATTTTAATGGTATGTGTGAGAGCATTTTAGGAGTGTGTATGAGAGCATTTCAAAGGTGTGTATGAAAGCATTTCAGTGGTGTGAGTGAGACCATTTCGGTAGTGTGTATGAGAACATTTCAGTAGTTTGTGTAAGAACATTTCAGTAGTGTGTATGAGAGCATTTCAATGGTGTGTTTGAGAGTGTTTCAGTAGTGTGTGTGAGGGCATTTTAATGGTATGTGTGAGAGCATTTTAGGAGTGTGTATGAGAGCATTTCAAAGGTGTGTATGAAAGCATTTCAGTGGTGTGAGTGAGACCATTTCGGTAGTGTGTATGAGAACATTTCAGTAGTGTGTGTAAGAACATTTCAGTAGTGTGTATGAGAGCATTTCAATGGTGTGTTTGAGAGTGTTTCAGTAGTGTGTGTGAGGGCATTTTAATGGTATGTGTGAGAGCATTTTAGGAGTGTGTATGAGAGTATTTCAGATGTGTGTGAGAGTGTTTCAGTAAGGTGAGTGAGACCATTTCGGTAGCGTGTATGAGAGCATTTCAATAGTGTGTATGAGAGAATTTCAATTGTGTGTATGAGAGCGTTTCAATGGTGTGTGTGGGGGCATTTCAGTAGTTTTAATGAGAGTGTTTCAATGATGTGTATGAGAGCATTTCAGTAGTGTGTATGAGAGCATTTCAATGATGTGTATGAAAGCATTTCAGTAGTGTGTGTGAGAGCATTTCAATGATGTGTATGAAAGCATTTCAGTAGAGTGTATGAGAGCGTTTCAATAATGTGTGTGAGTGTTTCAGTAGTGTGTATGAGAGTATTTCAGATGTGTGTGAGAGTGTTTCAGTAAGGTGAGTGAGAGTGTTTCAGTAGTGTGTGTGAGAGCATTTCAGTAGTGTGTATGAGAGTATTTCAGTAGTGTGTGTGAGAGTATTTCATTAGTGTGTGTGTGAGAGTGTTTCATGAGTGTGTGTGAGAGCGCTTCAGTAGTGTGTATGAGAGCATTTCAGTGGTGTGAGAGTGTTTCATGTGTGTGTGTGAGAGCTTGTCAGTAGTGTGTGAGAGTGTTTCAGTAGTGTGTGTGAGAGCGTTTCAGTAGTGTGTATGAGAGCATTTCAGTAGTGTGTATGAGAGCGTTTCAGTAAGGTGAGTGAGAGTGTTTCAGTAGGGTGTATGAGAGCGTTTCGGTACTGTGTGTGAAAGGGTGTTTTGGTAGTGTGTGAGAGCGTTTCAGAACTGTGTGTGAGAGTGTTTCAGTTGTGTGTATGAGAGTATTTCAGTAGTGTGTATGAGAGTGTTTCATGAGTGTGTGTGAGAGCGTTTCAGTAGTGTGTGTGAGAGCGTTTCAGTAGTGTGTATGAGAGAATTTCAGTAGTGTGTAAGAGTGTTTCAGTAGTGTGTGTGTGAGAGCGCTTTAGTAGTGTGTATGAGAACATTTCAGTGGTGTGTATGAGAGCATATCAATGATGTGTATGAAAGCATTTCAGTAGTGTGTATGAGAACATTTCAATGGTGTTTATGAGAGCGTTTCAGTAGTGTGTGTGAGAGCATTTTAGGAGTGTGTATGAGAGCATTTCAAAGGTGTGTATGAAAGCATTTCAGTGGTGTGAGTGAGACCATTTCGGTAGTGTGTATGAGAACATTTCAGTAGTGTGTGTAAGAACATTTCAGTAGTGTGTATGAGAGCATTTCAATGGTGTGTTTGAGAGTGTTTCAGTAGTGTGTGTGAGGGCATTTTAATGGTATGTGTGAGAGCATTTTAGGAGTGTGTATGAGAGTATTTCAGATGTGTGTGAGAGTGTTTCAGTAAGGTGAGTGAGACCATTTCGGTAGCGTGTATGAGAGCATTTCAATAGTGTGTATGAGAGAATTTCAATTGTGTGTATGAGAGCGTTTCAATGGTGTGTGTGGGGGCATTTCAGTAGTTTTAATGAGAGTGTTTCAATGATGTGTATGAGAGCATTTCAGTAGTGTGTATGAGAGCATTTCAATGATGTGTATGAAAGCATTTCAGTAGTGTGTGTGAGAGCATTTCAATGATGTGTATGAAAGCATTTCAGTAGAGTGTATGAGAGCGTTTCAATAATGTGTGTGAGTGTTTCAGTAGTGTGTATGAGAGTATTTCAGATGTGTGTGAGAGTGTTTCAGTAAGGTGAGTGAGAGTGTTTCAGTAGTGTGTGTGAGAGCATTTCAGTAGTGTGTATGAGAGTATTTCAGTAGTGTGTGTGAGAGTATTTCATTAGTGTGTGTGAGAGTGTTTCATGAGTGTGTGTGAGAGCGTTTCAGTAGTGTGTATGAGAGCATTTCAGTCGTGTGTGAGAGTGTTTCATGAGTGTGTGTGAGAGCATTGCAGTAGTGTGTAAGAGTGTTTCAGTAGTGTGTGTTAGAGCGTTTCAGTAGTGTGTATGAGAGCGTTTCAGATGTGTGTGAGAGTGTTTCAGTAAGGTGAGTGAGAGTGTTTCAGTAGTGTGTATGAGAGCGTTTCGGTACTGTGTGTGAAAGGGTGTTTTGGTAGTGTGTGAGAGCGTTTCAGAACTGTGTGTGAGAGTGTTTCAGTTGTGTGTATGAGAGTATTTCAGTAGTGTGTATGAGAGTGTTTCATGAGTGTGTGTGAGAGCGTTTCAGTAGTGTGTGTGAGAGCGTTTCAGTAGTGTGTATGAGAGAATTTCAGTAGTGTGTAAGAGTGTTTCAGTAGTGTGTGTGTGAGAGCGCTTTAGTAGTGTGTATGAGAACATTTCAGTGGTGTGTATGAGAGCATATCAATGATGTGTATGAAAGCATTTCAGTAGTGTGTATGAGAACATTTCAATGGTGTTTATGAGAGCGTTTCAGTAGTGTGTGTGAGAGCATTTTAGGAGTGTGTATGAGAGCATTTCAAAGGTGTGTATGAAAGCATTTCAGTGGTGTGAGTGAGACCATTTCGGTAGTGTGTATGAGAGCGTTTCAGTAGTGTGTGTAAGAACATTTCAGTAGTGTGTATGAGAGCATTTCAATAGTGTGTATGAGAGAATTTCAATTGTGTGTATGAGAGCGTTTCAATGGTGTGTGTTGGGGCATTTCAGTAGTTTTAATGAGAGTGTTTCAGTAGTGTGTGTGAGAGCGTTTCAGTTGTTTCGTTGAGAGCATTTCAATGATGTGTATGAAAGCATTTCAGTAGTGTGTGTGAGAGCATTTCAATGATGTGTATGAAAGCATTTCAGTAGTGTGTGTGAGAGCATTTCAATGATGTGTATGAAAGCATTTCAGTAGTGTGTATGAGAGCGTTTCAATAATGTGTGTGAGTGTTTCAGTAGTGTGTATGAGAGTATTTCAGATGTGTGTGAGAGTGTTTCAGTAAGGTGAGTGAGAGCGTTTCGGTACTGTGTGTGAGAGCATTTCAGTAGTGTGTATGAGAGTATTTCAGTAGTGTGTATGAGAGTATTTCAGTAGTGTGTGTGAGAGCATTTCAATGTTGTGTGTGAGAGTGTTTCATCAGTGTGCGTGAGAGCATTGCAGTAGTGTGTAAGAGTGTTTCAGTAGTGTGTGTGAGAGCGTTTCAGTAGTGTGTATGAGAGCGTTTCAGATGTGTGTGAGAGTGTTTCAGTAAGGTGAGTGAGAGTGTTTCAGTAGTGTGGGTGAGACCGTTTCGGTACTGTGTGTGAAAGGGTGTTTTGGTAGTGTGTGAGAGCGTTTCGGTACTGTGTGTGAGAGCATTTCAGTAGTGTGTATGAGAGTATTTCAGTAGTGTGTATGAGAGTGTTTCAGTAGTATGTATGAGAGCATTTCAGTTGTGTGTATGAGAGTATTTCAGTAGTGTGTATGAGAGTGTTTCATGAGTGTGTATGAGAGTGTTTCATGAGTGTGTGTGAGAGCGTTTCAGTAGTGTGTATGAGAGAATTTCAGTAGTGTGTAAGAGTGTTTCAGTAGTGTGTGTGTGAGAGCACTTTAGTAGTGTGTATGAGAACATTTCAGTGGTGTGTATGAGAGCATATCAATGATGTGTATGAAAGCATTTCAGTAGTGTGTATGAGAACATTTCAATGGTGTTTATGAGAGCGTTTCAGTAGTGTGTATGAGAGAATTTCAGTAGTGTGTAAAAGTGTTTCAGTAGTGTGTGTGTGTGAGAACATTTCAGTAGTGTGTGTGAGAGCGTTTCAGTAGTGTGTATGAGAGCATTTCAGTAGTGTGTATGAGAGTGTTTCAGTAATGTGTGTGTGTGAGAACATTTCAGTAGTGTGTATGAGAGCGTTTCAGATGTGTGTGAGAGAGTTTCAGTAAGGTGAGTGAGAGTGTTTCAGTAGTGTGGGTGAGAGAGTTTCATGAGTGTGTGTGAGAGCGTTTCGGTACTGTGTGTGAAAGGGTGTTTTGGTAGTGTGTGAGAGCGTTTCAGAACTGTGTGTGAGAGTGTTTCAGTAGTGTGTATGAGAGTGTTTCATGAGTGTGTGTGAGAGCGTTTCGGTACTGTGTGTGAAAGGGTGTTTTGGTAGTGTGTGAGAGCGTTTCAGAACTGTGTGTGAGAGTGTTTCAGTAGTGTGTATGAGAGTGTTTCATGAGTGTGTGTGAGAGCATTTCAGTAGTGTGTATGAGAGCATTTCAGTAGTGTGTATGAGAGTGTTTCATGAGTGTGTGTGAGAGCGTTTCTGTACTGAGTGTGAAAGGGTGTTTTGGTAGTGTGTGAGAGTGTTTCAGTAGTGTGTGAGAGTGTTTCAGTAAGGTGAGTGAGAGTGTTTCTGTAGTGTGTGTGAGAGCATTTCAGTAGTGTGTATGAGAGTATTTCATGAGTGTGTGTGAGAGCGTTTCAGTAGTGTGTGTGAGAGCGTTTCAGTAGTGTGTATGAGAGAATTTCAGTAGTGTGTAAGAGTGTTTCAGTAGTGTGTGTGTCAGAGCACTTTAATAGTGTGTATGAGAACATTTCAGTGGTGTGTATGAGAGCATATCAATGATGTGTATGAAAGCATTTCAGTAGTGTGTATGAGAGCATTTCAATGGTGTTTATGAGAGCGTTTCAGTAGTGTGTATGAGAGAATTTCAGTAGTGTGTAAGAGTGTTTCAGTAATGTGTGTGTGTGAGAACATTTCAGTAGTGTGTATGAGAGCGTTTCAGATGTGTGTGAGAGTGTTTCAGTAAGGTGAGTGAGAGTGTTTCAGTAGTGTGTATGAGGGTGTTTCAGTAGTATGTATGAGAGCATTTCAGTAGTGTGTATGAGAGTATTTCAGTAGTGTGTATGAGAGTGTTTCATGAGTGTGTGTGAGAGCGTTTCAGTAGTGTGTATGAGAGCATTTCAATGTTGTGTGGGAGAGCGTTTCAGTAGTGTGTATGAGAGCATTTCAGTCGTGTGTGAGAGTGTTTCATGAGTGTGTGTGAGAGCATTGCAGTAGTGTGTATGAGAGCGTTTCAGTAAGGTGAGTGAGAGTGTTTCAGTAGGGTGTATGAGAGCGTTTCGGTACTGTGTGTGAGTGTTTCAGTTGTGTGTATGAGAGTATTTCAATAGTGTGTATGAGAGTGTTTCATGAGTGTGTGTGAGAGCGTTTCAGTAGTGTGTGTGAGAGCGTTTCAGTAGTGTGTATGAGAGAATTTCAGTAGTGTGTAAGAGTGTTTCAGTAGTGTGTGTGTCAGAGCACTTTAATAGTGTGTATGAGAACATTTCAGTGGTGTGTATGAGAGCATATCAATGATGTGTATGAAAGCATTTCAGTAGTGTGTATGAGAGCATTTCAATGGTGTTTATGAGAGCGTTTCAGTAGTGTGTATGAGAGAATTTCAGTAGTGTGTAAGAGTGTTTCAGTAATGTGTGTGTGTGAGAACATTTCAGTAGTGTGTATGAGAGCGTTTCAGATGTGTGTGAGAGTGTTTCAGTAAGGTGAGTGAGAGTGTTTCAGTAGTGTGTATGAGAGCATTTCAGTAGTGTGTATGAGAGTATTTCAGTAGTGTGTATGAGAGTGTTTCATGAGTGTGTGTGAGAGCGTTTCAGTAGTGTGTATGAGAGCGTTTCAGATGTGTGTGAGAGTGTTTCAGTAAGGTGTATGAGAGTGTTTCAGTAGTGTGTATGAGAGTGTTTCATGAGTGTGTGTGAGAGCGTTTCAGTAGTGTGTATGAGAGCGTTTCAGAACTGTGTGTGAGAGTGTTTCAGTTGTGTGTATGAGAGTATTTCAGTAGTGGGTATGAGAGTGTTTCATGAGTGTGTGTGAGAGCGTTTCAGTAGTGTGTGTGAGAGCGTTTCAGTAGTGTGTATGAGAGAATTTCAGTAGTGTGTAAGAGTGTTTCAGTAGTGTGTGTGTGAGAGCACTTTAGTAGTGTGTATGAGAACATTTCAATGGTGTTTATGAGAGCGTTTCAGTAGTGTGTATGAGAGAATTTCAGTAGTGTGTAAAAGTGTTTCAGTAGTGTGTGTGTGTGAGAACATTTCAGTAGTGTGTGTGAGAGCGTTTCAGTAGTGTGTATGAGAGCATTTCAGTAGTGTGTATGAGAGCATTTCAGTAGGGTGTATGAGAGCGTTTCGGTACTGTGTGTGAGAGTGTTTCAGTTGTGTGTATGAGAGTATTTCAGTAGTGTGTATGAGAGTGTTTCATGAGTGTGTGTGAGAGCGTTTCAGTAGTGTGTGTGAGAGCGTTTCAGTAGTGTGTATGAGAGAATTTCAGTAGTGTGTGAGAGTGTTTCAGTAGTGTGTATGAGAGTGTTTCATGAGTGTGTGTGAGAGCGTTTCGGTACTGTGTGTGAAAGGGTGTTTTGGTAGTGTGTGAGAGCGTTTCAGAACTGTGTGTGAGAGTGTTTCAGTAGTGTGTATGAGAGTGTTTCATGAGTGTGTGTGAGAGCATTTCAGTAGTGTGTATGAGAGCATTTCAGTAGTGTGTATGAGAGTGTTTCATGAGTGTGTGTGAGAGCGTTTCGGTACTGAGTGTGAAAGGGTGTTTTGGTAGTGTGTGAGAGTGTTTCAGAACTGTGTGTGAGAGTGTTTCAGTAAGGTGAGTGAGAGTGTTTCTGTAGTGTGGGTGAGAGCGTTTCGGTACTGTGTGTGAGAGCATTTCAGTAGTGTGTATGAGAGTATTTCAGTAGTGTGTATGAGAGTGTTTCAGTAGTATGTATGAGAGCATTTCAGTTGTGTGTATGAGAGTAATTCAGTAGTGTGTATGAGAGTATTTCAGTAGTGTGTATGAGAGTGTTTCATGAGTGTGTGTGAGAGCGTTTCAGTAGTGTGTATGAGAGCATTTCAATGTTGTGTGGGAGAGTGTTTCAGTAGTGTGTATGAGAGCATTTCAGTCGTGTGTGAGAGTGTTTCATGAGTGTGTGTGAGAGCATTGCAGTAGTGTGTATGAGAGAATTTCAGTAGTGTGTAAGAGTGTTTCAGTAAGGTGAGTGAGAGCGTTTTAGTAGGGTGTATGAGAGCGTTTTGGTACTGTGTGTGAGAGTGTTTCAGTTGTGTGTATGAGAGTGTTTCATGAGTGTGTGTGAGAGCGTTTCAGTAGTGTGTGTGAGAGCGTTTCAGTAGTGTGTATGAGAGAATTTCAGTAGTGTGTAAGAGTGTTTCAGTAGTGTGTGTGTCAGAGCACTTTAATAGTGTGTATGAGAACATTTCAATGGTGTTTATGAGAGCGTTTCAGTAGTGTGTATGAGAGAATTTCAGTAGTGTGTAAGAGTGTTTCAGTAATGTGTGTGTGTGAGAACATTTTCTGTAGTGTGTATGAGAGCGTTTCAGATGTGTGTGAGAGTGTTTCAGTAAGGTGAGTGAGAGTGTTTCAGTAGTGTGTATGAGAGTGTTTCAGTAGTATGTATGAGAGCATTTCAGTAGTGTGTATGAGAGTATTTCAGTAGTGTGTATGTGAGTGTTTCATGAGTGTGTGTGAGAGCGTATCAGTAGTGTGTATGAGAGCATTTCAATGTTGTGTGGGAGAGCGTTTCAGTAGTGTGTATGAGAGCATTTCAGTTGTGTGTTAGAGTGTTTCATGAGTGTGTGTGAGAGCATTGCAGTAGTGTGTATGAGAGCGTTTCAGTAAGGTGAGTGAGAGTGTTTCAGTAGGGTGTATGAGAGCGTTTCGGTACTGTGTGTGAGAGTGTTTCAGTTGTGTGTTTGAGAGTATTTCAGTAGTGTGTAAGAGTGTTTCAGTAGTGTGTGTGTCAGAGCACTTTAATAGTGTGTATGAGAACATTTCAGTGGTGTGTATGAGAGCATATCAATGATGTGTATGAAAGCATTTCAGTAGTGTGTATGAGAACATTTCAATGGTGTTTATGAGAGCGTTTCAGTAGTGTGTAAGAGTGTTTCAGTAATGTGTGTGTGTGAGAACATTTCAGTAGTGTGTATGAGAGCGTTTCAGATGTGTGTGAGAGTGTTTCAGTAAGGTGAGTGAGAGTGTTTCAGTAGTGTGGGTGAGAGCGTTTCGGTACTGTGTGTGAGAGTGTTTCAGAACTGTGTGTGAGAGTGTTTCAGTTGTGTGTATGAGAGTATTTCAGTAGTTTGTATGAGAGTGTTTCATGAGTGTGTGTGAGAGCGTTTCAGTAGTGTGTATGAGAACATTTCAATGGTGTTAAGGAGAGTGTTTCAGTAGTGTGTGTGAGAGCGTTTCAGTAGTGTGTATGAGAACATTTCAATGGTGTTAAGGAGAGTGTTTCAGTAGTGTGTGCTAGAGCGTTTCAGTAGTGTGTATGAGAGCGTTTCAGATGTGTGTGAGAGTGTTTCAGTAAGGTGAGTGAGAGTGTTTCAGTAGTGTGGGTGAGAGAATTTCAGTAGTGTGTAAGAGTGTTTCAGTAGTGTGTGTGTGAGAGCATTTCAGTAGTGTGTGTGAGAGCGTTTCAGTAGTGTGTATGAGAGAATTTCAGTAGTGTGTAAGAGTGTTTCAGTAGTGTGTGTGTGAGAGCGTTTCAGTAGTGTGTGTGAGAGCGTTTCAGAACTGTGTGTGAGAGTGTTTCAGTTGTGTGTATGAGAGCATTTCAGTAGTGTGTATGAGAGTGTTTCATGAGTGTGTGTGAGAGCATTTCAGTAGTGTGTATGAGAGCGTTTTAGTAGTGTTTATGAGAGCATTTCAGTAGTGTGTGTGAGAGTGTTTCAGTTGTGTGTATGAGAACGTTTCAATGGTGTGTGTGAGAGCATTTCAGTAGTGTTTATGAGAGCATTTCAGTAGTGTGTGTAAGAACATTTCAGTAGTGTGTATGAGAGCATTTCAATGGTGTGTTTGAGAGTGTTTCAGTAGTGTGTGTGTGAGCATTTTAATGGTATGTGTGAGAGCATTTTAGGAGTGTGTATGAGAGCATTTCAAAGGTGTGTATGAAAGCATTTCAGTGGTGTGTGTGAGACCATTTCGGTAGTGTGTATGAGAGCGTTTCAGTAGTGTGTGTAAGAACATTTCAGTAGTGTGTATGAGAGGATTTCAATTGTGTGTATGAGAGCATTTCAATGGTGTGTGTGGGGGCATTTCAGTAGTTTTAATGAGAGTGTTTCAGTGGTGTGTGTGAGAGCGTTTCAGTTGTTTCGTTGAGAGCATTTCAATGATGTGTATGAAAGCATTTCAGTAGTGTGTATGAGAGCGTTTCAATAATGTGTGTGAGTGTTTCAGTAGTGTGTATGAGAGCGTTTCAATAATGTGTGTGAGTGTTTCAGTAGTGTGTATGAGTGCATTTCAATGGATGTCCCACCAGACATCCATAATATTGAATCTCTCCCTCTCTTTAAATCCAGACTCAAAACCCACCTGTTCAGGATAGCCTACTCTCTGTAATTACTTTGTCCAATTTTATATTTTGTTTGCTTTCATCTATTTTTTAATTGTATTTGTTTTTATCTGTAAAGTGACCTTGAGTGTTCAGAAAGGCGCTTATAAATAAAATGTATTGTTATTATTATTAATTTAAAGTAACTAACCTTTAACTCACATGCCATAATATGTGGGCATAAGACAGTTGAGTAATAATCTAGTTAAAGTGTTGGTGAGCCAACTCCGCCCACTTAAAGTTTCTAAAAAATGCACAAGAAGTGAGCAGTTTGGTACTGAGAGGAGGGAGGGGAAAATGATTGGGTTGTTCGATACTGTAGTTAAAAGTTTGAGACATAGTGTGAGAGAAACCCCTTCATCCTTAATTTCCTGGATCACCTCAGTCCTTTAGTGGCTTTTTAAAACAGGCAGCTGCCACTCCCACTAGGCTGTGGTAGTGCTGCTGTGTCTGCTCTTGTACTTGTCTCATGAGTGTGATCTCCAACCTTCAGCTACCAGCATTTGATGTTTTAAAGATCCAAACCTAAATTCATAAATATCTGATGATGGTGGTTATCAATCTGATGATTATGTTGTTGATGAACTGGAGCCCAGAGAGTTAAAGTTTCCTTAAAAGCAGTGAAATATGCCCCACTGCTCCAGTATGGTATAATCAAACAGAAGAAACGTCACAGAGGTTTTAGAGCATTGCTTGGTGTTTGAGAATAATAACAGGTTCTTACATCAGCTTGAATTTGTTCCCATAGATCCAGCAGCAACAGGAACGGAGGCGTCAGACAGAGACAGAAGCCCAGCTGGGCCCTGGATGATCAGCCCTGGGGTCAGGGAGGAGGAGGAGCGCCTAGCACGGGGAACCTCATAGGTACGCATCAGACTCCTGTGCCCTTTAAAACAGTATATACAGAACTTATCCAGGACCCATGCATATCTGTGGACGAGCGCTACCATCTCAGCCTGTACAGCTGTTGGAAATTTACAGTGATCTAATAAAACCAGCTCTTCAGCTTCTCTTGCCATAACAGTATCAAAACACATTTTTAATGCATTTAAGTGTTTGAACATATTTGGGTTGTGACAAAGAAGGACACACAACCCATCCCCCACATCATCATAGTTTATGGCAAGGACCACACTAAGCCACCCAACCTCCCCCACACACACTTTTCATCCCCCTAGGCCTCAAAGTTTTCAGCCCGTTACCCTACCCCCACCAACCCCCCAGGTCAGACCGATAGGGCCATTTACCCAAATGCTGGCTTCCAGCACTGATCAACAGTGTGATGAAATCAGCTCTGACAGGATCAGCAACTGAGCAATTTATACATAGTTGTAAATATTTGTAATTCCTTTGTTTGATGCGGGTTACATTTAAATAACGTGTATTTTCTCTCTCATTCTGCATTTGTATTTTTACAATAAAGATATTCAAGATATGAAAATAGTTCTGGCAGCTGCTATTTGTTTTCTAGTCTGGTCGTATTTAAGAACTTTTGTTTTAAACAAATTTTTCTTTTTGTGACACACATTTTTTTCTGCCTAAATAATATATTATGATAGACCAAAACATTTTTTTCCCTGAATAAAAGTATTTTGCTGGAGATCGATCAATGATAATCAGATATAAGAATAATGCTCTAGCACAGTGGTACTCAACCTTCTAACAAAGAGCCACATTGTCTTAAAAATACTTCAGTGAGAGCCACTATCCAGTAAAGTGTGAGGTAGATAATAGATCAGTTAATCCATAGTTGAAATTAGACAGTGAATTGGTAGATAATTGTGAGGTTAAATGGGACGCAATAGGCTGCATAAAAATGTCTGTATAGTGTCAGATGAAACCATACGTCACTGATAATTAGCATATATTTATTTTATTTATCACTGACATCAGGCTAAAACCTTGTATCTCAATTTTTCATGATTTTAATGTTTTTATAAATCAGTACTGTTGGTCACCCTTAACATCTGTCAGTGGTTTTAACCCATCTTCAAACAATAAAAACTGTCAAGATTAGATTTTGAAAAGTTTGAACTATGAGATGCTTTTCAAAGGGCTGATGAATTATGGTTGGATATTTGGGTATTTATATCTCACACTGGGGCATTTACTGAAGTTCTGTAGCTTTATTAACATCAAAGAGATGCTTTCTATTTTTTTCCTGCTGATTACCAACAGCTGTCAGCTGGGAGCAGACGCCTCAGGTGCACCAAGTTTCCCTGAACGAGCAGGGGAAAAAGTCATCCATCTTCTTAAAAATCTAAGTATTCATGGCCTTCCTTTTTATTTATTATTTTTTTAACAGAGTTTCAACATTCAGGCTGTTTGGTGTGAGTAATTTGATCATAACAGCTCAAATCTTAAACACTATTTGAGAATGATTATACACATATGTTCTTTCTGTTGCTTTCTGTTGACATCTGATGATCTTCCCTAAGAATAAAACAAAGACCATCACAGCGGAGGAGATCCTCCAGAAGGTGGAGGAGCTGCAGAGGGCCCCAGACCAGGACGTCTGGGGTGAAGTCTGTAACGGGTTTGGGATTCCCAACAATAAGAAGACCCGTTACAGACTAAAGAAGGCCTCTGCAGCTCATAAGGTTTGTGTTTCCTTATTTAATTTTCAAACAGGAAGATATTAAGATTGACTACTGACAGTTACTTTAAATTTATTGAAGTTTGTCTTTGTTTCTTCATTCTGGGTTTCTTATACGTACTTGCTTGGTGTTACACGTATTTGTTCAAGATTAACCAAATGAAACATCATTTCAAACAGCAGGACATAGCAACAAGCTAGGGAAGTCAGTATAGGTGGTCAGATTTTGTGTGTAATTATAATATAGCATCAAATTAAAATGACAGAAAGAATGGAATGAGAATGAACTGGTTTTTATGAACTCCACTGCCCTTGTAAACTGTGCTTTCAGCTGAAATGGATCATTTTTGTCCCAGCAGGATGTGCCTGGGCATTGATAAGAGGAACTGATTAAGTTGATTGTGGTTTCATTTCACAGTTTAATTCCATCCATAATTATCAGAACCATTCCAACTATACTGATTACAGTCATAGTCCACTGTCACTAACTTGTGACCTCAGACATTTGGTAGAGATGAGCTGAGATATTGGCATCTACATTGTCTCAATAGTCATTTCTCTCCCACCCAATGAGGTCCATCTATTATATCTTATTTCACACCAGTGGATAAATATTCCTACGATGTTGAAATATGAAGCTTTTTCTTATTTAACCACATTTAAAGCCTCAATGGCTATGGCATGCAAGCAAACTTCAGATTTATTGCAGGATTTGTAAATCAATCTAGACAGTCAAATCTGCATTTAGGTAATACATTCAACTCAACCACTGAGTTAATAAAAAGAAGAATTGAGCCTTAAGTTAGTTGTACAGAACAAGAGTGCAACCAGTGTATGAAGATAGAAAGGGTTGTAATTAGCCACCATGTGTTTACAACAGTTACCTGCACTGTGCGTTAAAGAATGTAAAAAGATTCAAGCCAGAGAAATAACATGATTGTCTTTGTCCTTCATCTTCACTCACAGCCATCACAGCCCCAACAGCCACCAGACACCCAGGGAGGATGGTGTTCCACAATCCCCCCACCAGGTCAGTCGTCTGTGTTTATCCAGGATTTTCTCCTAGTTTGGAGTCTCTGAGTTTTTTTCACTCATGTTGGCCGTCTTTGTCCTTCATCTTCACTCACAGCCTCAACAGGATGCACCCCTGACCTGTTCTCTGGCTATGCCAGTTGTTCAAGTTTTAATTGTATTGATTAAAACTGACTAAAAATGTTCGTTGACAGCCTTTTTTTTCCATGACAAAAACTAGACTAAGACTAACAAAAAATAGATCTGTGATAATTAAAACTGAGAAAAAGTCAGTTTAGTTTTCGTCAAAATGACTAAAATTAGACTAAAATGTACTGTAGTTTTCGTTGGACATTGAAAATCTGAGATATTTCTCCACTGTGGGTAAATCAGTAAAAAAACTAAGCAGCTGTATCTATTCTGCCTCTCAGGGACCCCAGGTTTCACTGCCATGATTTGGTACCAGATTTAGACCAGAGAATAAATGCCTGGACTAAAAGTAGAGACTAAAACATGAGGACTTTTAATGGACTAAAACTAAAAAGACAGAAATGACTAAAATGTGACTAAAACTAAAATGCATTAAAAAAACTAAGAGTCAAATTAAAAACAGCTGCCAAAATTAACACTTTTTCTGCCAGGACCCCCTTTGGCAGATGAAAATACTGTCAGCCCAGGAACCAGTGCTCTTTTTCCACTCAAATTCATAATGTAGACAATAGGGGTGAGTATTGGCAAGAACCTCACAATACGATACACATCACGATACTTGGGTCACGATATGATAGTATCACGATATATCAGGATATCATGACATTGTGATATATTGCGATATTCTACACAGTTAACTCAGAAAAATATAGAGATGATGTATATGTAAATCACACAATACGTTGGTGGTGTTCCCGCTATATTTAACAGCAGCAAGACAGAGCTTGCAAACGGCATTTCCTTTCTTTAACTCGCTGTTTGTGCTCACATAAATGTGTGAGCAAGTCGTATTTTACTGACAACTCAGCTAAAATATGAATTTTTATTTTTTACCAAAAAATCGATATTAAGAGTTGAAGTATCGATATTGTATCGAATGTCAAAGTATCGCGATACATTGCCGTATCGATATTTTTTCACAGCTCTGGTCCTGACCTCAACCTGACTAAGATGCTGTGGCATGACCTCAAGAGAGCGATTCACACCAGACATCCCAAGAATATTGCTGAACTGAAACAGTTTTGTAAAGAGGAATGGTCCAAAATTCCTCCAGACCATTGTGCAGGTCTGATCTGTAATTACAGGAAATGTTTGGTTGAGGTTATTGCTGCCAAAGGAGGGTCAACCAGTCATTAGCCTAGGGGTTCACATACTTTTCCACCCTGCACTGTGAATGTTTACATGTTTTGTTCAATAAAAACATGAAAACACATCATTTTTTGTGCAGTATTAGTTTAAGCAGACTGAGTTTGTCTATTGTTGTGACTATGATGAAGATCAGAACACATTTGATGACCAATTTATGCAGAAATACAAGAAATCCCAAAGGGTTCACATACTTTTTCTAGCAACTGTATATAGATGGTTATAATATGTTTGGACAGCTGTTTGTATATCATCTCTTTTATGTGTTTTGTGATTGGGTTGTGATTTTATAAATGGTACTATCAGCCTTTTGTTGTTGTAATTTTCTGGCTAGTAATTTTGCAAATTTTGAGCTGGTCTCATAGTATTTTTGTCTTGTATATATCATCTTTTTTAATATCTCCTGTGTATACAAGGTGTTAATCTCCTTCCTGATTTCCTCTAATTTAAGAGTGATGGTTGGGTTTGGACCTCTTTTGTGTTTTGTTTCAAGTTCTTTATTTAGTTTTTTTCATCTCTGTTGTCTTTACCTTTTTAATTTGCGCAGTAAGAGATTATTATCCCTCTCAAGACTGCCTTTAAAGCGTCCCATAGAATTTCCAAGGCAACCTCTTCATTATTGTTCTCTTTAATAAAATATTCTAAAAACCACAGGTCCAGGGAGTTAGGTTCTTTGTGGGAGAGAGAGAGTGCAATGGCTGGGCTGCAGGATCTTCTGTGAGGCACTGGAGGAAACAAAGGAGAGGCACGTTAGAGGCAGAGTCACAGGTAAGTAAAAAAATAAATCAAAAATGTTCACTGGAAGCACGAGTGAGGACTTAATCAAAGTAATTCCGCTGGAAAGCCGAGAGCTGGGATTTACCACGGGCAGTAGTAAGCGAGACTGTGGCACAGCTGAGAGTTCCTCCAGCCTTCTTGAAGAAGAAGCAGGTGACAAGTTACCAGCAAACAAAAACGAACAACCGGAAGCCAGAAACCGGAAGTCCAAAAAATAAGACAGAATTTACAAAATACACCACACACACACACACACACCCCCACACACACACACACACACACATATATATATATATATATATATATATACAGTTGAAACCAGAAGTTTACATACACTATATAAAAAGGCACATAAACTTTTTTTTCTCACCGTCTAACATTAAATCAGATTAAACTTTTCCTGTTTTTGGTCAATTAGGATTACCAAAATTATTTCTATTTGCTAAATGCCAGAATAATGAGAAAAGCATTTTTTTTAGACAATTTTTATGACTTTCTTGAGAGTCAGAAGTTTACATACACTAAGATTACTATGCCTTTAAACAATTTGGGAAAGCCCAGATGATGATGTCATGTCTTTGGAAGCCTCTGATAGGTTTATTGACAACATTTGAGTTAATTAGAGGCACACCTGTGGGTGTATTTTAAGGCACACCTGAAACACACTGCTTCTTTGTGTAACATCATGGGAAAATCAAAAGAAATCAGCCAAGATATCAGGAAGAGAATTGTGGACTTGCACAAGTCTGGTTCATCCTTGGGTGCAATTTCCAGATGCCTGAAGGAGCCACGTTCATCTGTTCAAACAATTATACGCAAGTATAAACACCATGGGAATGTCCAGCCATCATACCGCTCAGGAAGGAGACGGGTTCTGTGTCCCAGAGATGAACGTGCTTTGGTCTGAAAAGTGCATCTCAACCCAAGAACAAAAGCAAAAGACCTTGTGAAGATGCTGGCTGAAGCTGGTAAGAGTGTGTCATTATCAACAGTCAAACGAGTCCTGTACCAACATGGGCTGAAAGGCCACTCTCCCAGGAAGAAGCCATTACTCCAAAAGAAACATAAAAAAAAACAGATTACAGTTTGAAAATGCACACAGGGACAAAGACCTTAATTTTTGGAGACATGTTCTGTGGTCTGACCAAACTAAAATTGAACTTTTTGGCCATAATGACCATCGTTACATTTGGAGAAAAAAGGGGGAAGCTTGCAAGCCTGAGAACACCATCCCAACTGTGAAACATGGGGGTGGCAGCATCATGTTGTGGGGTTGTTTTGCTGCAGGAGGGACTGGTGCACTTCACAAAACAGATGGCATCATGAGGAAAGAACATTATGTGGAAATACTGAAGCAACATCTCAAGACATCAGCCAGGAAGTTAAAGCTTGGGCTCAAATGGGTTTTCCAAATGGACAATGACCCTAAGCATACTGCCAAACTGGTTACAAAGTGGCTTAAGGATAACAAAGTCAATGTTTTGGAGTGGCCATCACAAAGCCCTGATCTCAATCCCACTGAAAATTTATGGGCAGAGCTGAAAAGGCATGTGTGAGCAAGGCGGCCTACAAACTTGGCTCAGTTACACCAGTTCTGCCAGGAGGAATGGGACAAAATTCCTGCAAACTATTGTGAGAAGCTTGTAGAAGCATATCCAAAACGTTTGACCCAAGTCATACAGTTTAAAGGCAATGCTACCAAATACTAATGACATGTATGTAAACTTCTGACTCTCAAGAAAATAATAAAAAAATGTCTAAAAAATGATCTCTCTCATTATTCTGGCATTTAGCAAATAGAAATAATTTTGGTAATCCTAACTGACCAAAAACAGGAAAAGTTTAATCTGATTTAATGTTAGACGGTGAGAAAAAAAAGTTTATGTGCCTTTTTATATAGTGTATGTAAACTTCTGGTTTCAACTGTATGTATGTATATATCATTAAGAATACTTGTGTTCAATCTCCATAAAGTGTTGCCTAAGTTGTTGTTTATTCTGACTGGTACTAGGACAGGAGTATGATCTGATGAGTCAATATTACCATGCTCACAATGAAGCACTCTGACGATCCCTTTTGTAAATACAAAAATAGTCTAGTCTGGGGTACACACTGTGAGGATGTGAATAATGTGTAGAATCCCGCTCTGTTGGATGCACATCTCTCCAAAGATCTCTCACTCCTAGCTCTGTTAGGAGAATCTTTAACTTTTTGTGGAGTGAGGTTTGTATGAACCATTTAGATGAATCCAATCTTGGATTTATTCTCCTATAAATGGGAATATCACTGCCTGGTGGAACATATACATTAATATTGTTACTTCAGTGCCCTCTATATTCCCTGATATTAGCAAATATCTTCCTTCCTTATCTTTCACCTCTCTCATTTTCTCAAAAGGAAGTTTTTGAGAAATCAGAGTGGCTACTCCTCTTCTACGGCCAGATTTTATTTGCTGAGTAATATACTTTTGAGAAACCCAACCTTCCTCATTTTTCATGTTCTGCTGAGTTAAGATGTTTCCTGTAAAAATGCAATATTTACTTTTTTTCTTTTTAAGTTTACTCAGAATTTTACTTCTTTTTTTTGGGTTATTAACACCATTTATATTGTATGAGATAATCTTAAGATTTTGGTTGTCTGTCATATGTTATGTTACCCATGCCTGCCTTCTCCCTGTATTGTGTTACGCTTTGTAATCTTATACATCCCAAAAACATCCTTGAACTTAAAGAACAAAACTAAATACAAATAAGGTAAGAACTTAAACTTATTAAAGTCTCTACACCTCCTTTAGAGTCTTTGGTTTCCAACAATGAGGCTCGATCTAATCCAACCTTCTCAGTGCTTGCGTTGTAAAGGCACTTATCAGGAGAAAATCCTCTCTTCACCAGGAGAGGGGTCCTAACAGATGGACGCATACGCTGTCCCGACTACGCTGTGTATTTATAAGCAGAAGTCCTCCGTTTTTAACTCAAAAACAGACGGATCTTTTGCCGTCTTATTTATCCCATTTTAAAATAAATAAGCTTCACAGGAGGCTTTCTGTTCCAGGACATAAACACAATGTTTAAAACTAAATCAGAATACATACCTTGAGTCACACAGCTTAAGTATAAAAAAGAAAAACTAAAATTTACTTGGTTGTGTGTGTGCAGAGTTTAAATTCCTGCAGTTTTTCTTTTAATGTTTTTTGCGAAGTTGTCCCGTCTTGTCGTTTTCCTCTGGTCTCGTCTGGTGTCCCCTTTGGGGATCCAGCCCTCTGCCATGCTAGGAGAAGTTGGAGCTCTTAGTGGTCTTTGTGGACTGGGGCCAAAATGATGGTAACTGGAAGTCCCCTTGAGACCATGTCCTTCGTAGCTTCCATTGCACTATGGTACATCTGGGTGCCGTCTTCGTGGTAGACTCGCAGTTTAGCTGGGTATGGTGCTTGGAATTCAATTTTGCGCTCACTCAGTACCTTCTCCGCCTCTGCGTATTCAAAGTGTTTCTTGAGGATCACGGCTAGATAGTCGTGGTCTATGAAGAAGCAGTTGTTGTTGTTATACTGCTTTCTTCTGCCAGGCGCAGCCAATCACTTCCTCCTTTACTCTATAACTTGCAAACTTAGCGATAAAAAGTCGGGGTTTTGCTCAAGAGTTCTCTGTGTTAGCTACCTGGATCTTATGTGCTCGCTCAGTCTTTTGTTCAACATTCTCGGGAATGTCCAGTACGTCATCCCCCTCCTCTTTTTCGGGTATTCCGTGAATCCGTAGGTTGTCCCGGCGAGCTCGCCCTTCCCGATCAGTTAGCTTAGCTTCCAAGCCGTCTTGACGGAGAATCAGCCTCTTTGTTAACTTAGCTAACGCCTGTAGCGCTGTCTCCGCTTCTCCAATCCTTCCCTCAGCTTCCTTTAGTCTGTTGTTCGTTCTCTGTAGTTCCTGTTTGATCTCTGAGAGTTGTTGGTTGTTATCTCGCCTGAAGTCCCAGAGGAAAAATCTACTGCTCAAAGCTTGCTCTTCTATTGCTTGTGAGACAAAGTTGTGATTCTCATCTCAGCCTCATTTTGGTTTCTATTTTGTCTGAAATGTTTCTCAGCTATTTCTCCTAAAATTCACTAGGAGAAATAGGTGAGACAGAATAATTAGAGGAAGTCATTCTTGAGACTTATGAGAGATACCTTGCTAATCTCAGTTCAGTGTTTTTATTGGCTCTTCTGTTTCTCCTTTGGAAAAGAAATGAGCATCACTGGAGCTACTATGGAGCAATAAGTGATTCTCACCTATTTCTCCTAAAATTCACTAGGAGAAATAGGTGAGACAGAATAATTAGAGGTTAGAGGGAGTCATACTTGAGACACTGCCCCTCCACACACACCCATATATAGAAGAATAGATATATAAGTGCTGTGCAGTGTGGTGTCTTCTGCCTCGCCGTCTTCACTGGGCCCGTGGGCCGGTGAGCTACCTGGGCTAGCTTGCGTTAGCGGGGCCATTCTTCTTTGTTTTCCAACACCACTGCATTTTGAGTTATCCCTTCTGACTTTTTATTAGCCCTACTTCGTGTCATAATTCCTTTAGTTCGTTGTTCTGAGCTGTTTCTTTGTTTTAAGGCTATTTTCTTTTTTCTGTCGGGGAGCACTGAAATCAGGCTGGCATCTTGTACGTGACCCGGAAACAGTCCCGGGTTCCTCACTTTTATCCCAAAATATTTCAAGGTCAGAAAGCCGAGGGCCAGACACTGGATTTTTTCCCACCCATTACACCACTAAAATGTTGTGGATGTTCGAAGATATAATCTAAACAGGACAGGCATAACATTTCACATTTTTAAACATTTTTAGGGCCTACAGATGCTAAATTTACCGGACTGGAATATTCATTGAAAATATACATTCAGCATGACTGTTTGTGGCTTTAAAACACCTGTTGTCCACGGTATCTGATCCACATTAAAAAATGTGGTTTTAATGGAAGTCAATGGGGGCATTTTTAGCCTCGGAGATGTTCAGAGGGTAAATCTGACATTACGTAAAAAATACAAGTGCAGTAAAATCAATTTTGTCGCTAATCTTCGACCCATCCAAGCCTCGTATCAGCACCAAAGCCCCATCTTTCCACTATTTATTTTGTGAAAAATAATTCACTTTTTGTGTTATTTGTAGTAAAAACCAAAATATTTCAAATGATCAAACTGGCATTTAAAAGGTTAAAATCTTGAAAATTGAGTGTTTGGCAGTTTTGAGCAGGTCTGAAGTTGTTAAAGACATTTATTTAAAAAAAAGCAGATAAAAATATTGATGTATGGTGATATAATAGCAGTTTTTGGTACGTGTACATTTTTGCCTTGAAGGTGTCCAGAGGGTAGAAATTCATTTAGAGTATAAATGACAAGTAAGAGTAAAACATGTTGGATTTCAAAAATCTAACTAAGAAGAAAAGTTCCTGTAAAAAATCATGCCACAAGCTGTAAAACTGACAAAATGATCACAAATTTTAAAAAAAGTTGAGAAAAATGGCCAAAAATGCCCGAGGAGGGCACAAGGGTTAAATCAGGCTGACACTGAACCGATTCGAGAAGCGAGATAGCCTACGATGTCTGCATTTGTGACTGATGGACAGTTACGCAGAGAAAGTGTCTGCTATGATGAGAGCAGCTGTTTAAATCCCAGACAGAGATAGAAGTTTGGTTTCAAAAGGCAAAAACCTCTGGCTCTGATATTTGTTAAGGCCTGAGATGCAGAAAACTAGTCAGAGGACTGGACTCTATCAGAGAGAAAGTTGCAGCTGTGCACGGTGGTTAAATTCTTCATTTTTTAAAAAAACATCAAAAGTAAACAAAATGAATGAATGTCCTTCAGTCTTAAAAACCATGCAGTCTGTATCAGCCTGTTTTTAGACAGCATGTTAGCAGAGCTGAGAGGATCTTTCCTTGCTATAATTATAGCTAGATTGTGATAAGTGAGGGGACATTTGTATCTGAAGTACATAAATATTGAAAATTAATATTAAAAAATGTGCGTCTTTTTCCCTAGAGTAAGTCAGACGGTGTGTTTACAGGTGCAGAAAAAGAATTTCTTCTACGGTGAAGAAAACAGTTCTTTTGTTGGAAGAACAGAAGAAAGACAGCAGAGGGATCAGTCTCAGGTCTACACCATTTATTTTGGTCTCAGGTAAAGTACGTGTGCTCAGCTGAGGTCTCAGAAAGAATGAGCCCTGATATACATAAGAGATGAACATTTATCTTCTTGGGCCGCGTCCCGTACAATTGGTTGGTCTTTCAGCGGTCCAGTTCATACTGGTCTAGGGCCCTCTTCCATCATGGGCCACGCCAACCTGTCAGCCCACGTATATTCACTCCTTTATGTATCAAATAGTGTGTGTGTGTGTGTGTGGGTGTGTGTGTGTGTGTGTGTGTGTTGGTTTAAAGACGTGTAGCTAACGAGCAGTGGAGGAGGCACAGTTTTAGTAGATCCAGATATCTCCTGTTCTTCAGAAACATCCTGTGCTCATTCTGTGCTCCTAAAGATTACAAAGCAGCATTGTTTTAGAATACAGGATCTGCAGCATTATACACTAACTTCACAGTAAACAGGGTAAATACAAAAGCAAAAATCCAGATATCCTTCAACGGCAAATTGTCAGTAGATTTAACAGGTGGGACGAAAAGGCGCATGTCAGAAAATTATGCTACGTTCCAGGCAACCCGTAACTCGGAAATTTCCCAGTTGAAATTTCCGAGTTCCGACCTGAAAGTGTTCCAGGCAAATTATGACTTCAGTTTGAGCACAAGGAATTCTGGTATGTAAACAAATCAACATGGCAGACATTGTAAGATTTATGCTTAATCATTTCAATCACCAAAGGAGCCTGCAACTTGCTTATTTAAGTGAAACGGAGGAGGGGAAACGGCGCATAAGGTGACAGAAGCTTATACTTTATATTTTACGGTATTTGTCGTTATTTTGAAACGTATTTTGTATTGATTAATGCACTGAAAACTAGCTAACGCCAGAGCAGCTGCTAATGACATGTTAACATTAGCAGATGAATAACATTAGAGCAATACCTTGCTATGATAAACTTTTTCTAACGTTAGAGAGACCAGACCAGCCATCTGAAGGCATCTGACCACCGGCTCATGAGCAAGACCCAATCCGCCAATGTGCAATGTGTGAACAGTAGACTAGAAGTCTACACTTGTAGCCTAGTGATGATAGCTCTCTCTCTCTCACTGACACACACACACAGTTCAATAGCAAACAGTGGAGACCAATAATTCTATATCCTACAGTGGAGGGAATGGCCAAGCTCCTGAAAGATGAATCACTTTATGAAGATTTTGCTATTTACTCATTAAGCCTGTCTCATCTTACTTTTCAGAAATGCATTTGCTGAATTTGTCCTGCCACAGACAACAATTTTGAAGACTGGCATAGAATGGGAGCTTCTGTTCCATATGGATGAGCAGACATTTTACCGCCATCTCCGGGTCACCCACTACCAATTCCACTACCTCAATGAGGTCCTGAGACAGCAAGGTCTGAATGGGGACCAGCATGATGAAGGTCATGAGATTCCTCTCAAGCAAAAGGTAGGCCTATGCCCCGAACAAAGACTGTTTTTTCTGTTTGTTTGTTTTTTTAATGCTGGCATTTCAATACAATAGTCATACCATCAAATACATTTCTCCTTTTGTGATAATTTGTTGAGTGTTTGGGATACATTATGTATTTACAGGTTGCAATCTTCCTCTGGTACATGGCTAACCAGAATAGCTTCATAGAAATCTCGGACAAGTTCAATGTGTCCCAATCATCTGCCCACAGGTAGGTTGAGGTGTTACATTGCTGCTAGAAAACTGATTAACAGGCTGTAAAGAATAAACTTTTTAAATAACCTGATTGATAATGGCTTGTGTTATGGTCATAAAAGATTTTCAGTGCTCCTCTATTCTATTCTATTCTATTCTATTCTATTCTATCCTACAGATGTTTGGTTGAAGTGCTGAGAACCTTTTGCGCTATGGTTCCGACTTTCATCAACTGGTTCACCGAGTGCGAAAAAATGGCAGCCTCTGTCGCCTTCAGGACGATGTGTGGCATTGACGGCATCATAGTTACGTAATGATAGCTAGTAATAAATAGAGGTACACTGGGCAGACATAACTCACACTGTCCCTTCCAAATAAATAAATACATATAAGATCTAAATACTTAGAGCATTAACATACACTGTATTAAAGGATGATCCCTATGAGAGACCTACTGTAGTAGTACTGGGATAAGGAAGTTGAATCAGTCAATCAATAAATACCACTAGTCAAATTGTATATCTCTGTCATAAACTGTGCATTGTGCATTGCAGGTGCCATAGATGGATGCCACATAAAATTACAGCAGCCACTCATCGGAGGAGGGGACTACCTCAACAGAAAAGGCTACTATTCTGTAGTCCTCCAGGGGATTGTGGATGGAAGAGGGAGGTTCCGGGACATCTTTGTAGGTGCCCCAGGTAATCCTGTAACTGTCATGCACCAATATACCCCAAGCACATTCCTTCGAGGCATAGCATACACAGCAATAAACCACTTATGGACTTTCAGTTACTGTGGCCCTGTTCTCTGGAACAAGGTGCCTGCTGACCTGAGGTCCATCACAACTGTGTCCACATTCAAAACCAAACTCAAAACATATTCTCCCAGGCTTATAGTTAAAGTGTGTGTGTGTGTGTGTGTGTGAGTGTGTGTGACACCATATGGCTGCACTATTTTTTTCTTGTACAGTCACGTGTGGTTATGTGACAGGGCAGGGGCTTCTATGTGATTTTTTTTTTTTTTTTTTCTGGGTTGTAATGCTGTGCGATATTTTGTTATTTAATGTAAAGCACTTAGAGTTTACTTGTAATGAATTGTGCTATATAAATAAAATTGACATTGACATTCTGATATTGATTCAGGCAGGGTACATGACTCCAGAATCCTCAGGAAATCCACCTTCTTTGAAAGATGGGGAGAAAAAATGGGGAGGTGAGTATTTTGTAGCATCTTGGGGAAGACTAGTGCTATGTGTATACAAGTATGTAATTGTCACTACCTCCTGTATAGGCTCCGTGCACTGCTGCAGTCTTGACAGAAAGGTCCTAATTAGTCCTCAAATTGGTCTTCACCTGTATCATTTTGCCCACCTTTCTGTCAAAACTGCAGTCATGCACATGTAGCAGAGAGAATCTGAGTGCAGATGCTGTGAGCTGTGCAGCCTCTCAAAAGTAGGTCAACTCCTCCCCCTCCAGATTGCCAGAGCCTACTTAAGCCACCTGTGGCAGGTTAGCTGCCTCTTTCTCCTTTGTCCTTGCCTGGTGGCTGCCACATGGTCAGACCTGAGGTAGGTAATGTGGCCTTGGTAATTTTAGTCTGTAGTGTATTTTGAGTTTAAACCTTTTAATCATTAGTCAAATTGTGTTTGTTTTAGTTTCCTTCCTGGTTGTGCACTTTTACCTGGTCATCTTGGTGTCCATTGAATCAAGGTTTGTTAACTTCTAGAACATTGTTGAACATATTTGAATTGTTTCAATGGAAGTTAACATTTGTATCTGTCTTTTGTAGTGGTGTTAAGCGGGATCAGCGGACAGCTGGGTAAATGTAGCTACCTGGGCAGGTATGAGAAGCTGCATATTGTCAACAGGAAGTGTCTGAAATTAAATCTTTTATGACAGGGTAATGATTTTGGTTTTTTGTTTCAGACACCATCAGCTGCTGTTTTGTCCTTAGTTTTGTCTTGTTTTGTCCTTAGTTTTGTCCTTAGTTTTGTCTCGTTTTGTCCTTAGTTTTGTCTTGTTTTGTCCTTAGTTTTGTCCTTAGTTTTGTCCTTAGTTTTGTCCTTAGTTTTGTCTTGTTTTGTCCTTAGTTTTGTCTAGTTTTGTCCTTAGTTTTGTCTAGTTTTGTCCTTAGTTTTGTCTAGTTTTGTCCTTAGTTTTGTCTTGTTTTGTCTTTGTTTTGTCCTTAGTTTTGTCTTGTTTTGTCCTTAGTTTTGTCTTGTGTTGTCCTCAGTTTTGTCTTGTTTTGTCCTTAGTTTTGTCCTTAGTTTTGTCTTGTTTTGTCCTTAGTTTTGTCTTGTGTTGTCCTCAGTTTTGTCTTGTTTTGTCCTTAGTTTTGTCCTTTGTTTTGTCCTTAGTTTTGTCTTGTTTTGTCCTTAGTTTTGTCCTTAGTTTTGTCCTTAGTTTTGTCCTTAGTTTTGTCTTGTTTTGTCCTTAGTTTTGTCCTTAGTTTTGTCCTGTTTTGTCCTTAGTTTTGTCTTGTTTTGTCCTCAGTTTTGTCTTGTGTTGTCCTCAGTTTTGTCTTGTTTTGTCCTTAGTTTTGTCCTTAGTTTTGTCTTGTTTTGTCCTTAGTTTTGTCTTGTGTTGTCCTCAGTTTTGTCTTGTTTTGTCCTTAGTTTTGTCCTTAGTTTTGTCTTGTTTTGTCCTTAGTTTTGTCTTGTTTTGTCCTTAGTTTTGTCCTTAGTTTTGTCCTTAGTTTTGTCCTTAGTTTTGTCCTTAGTTTTGTCCTTAGTTTTGTCTAGTTTTGTCTTTTTTTGTCCTCAGTTTTGTCTTGTTTTGTCCTTAGTTTTGTCCTTAGTTTTGTCTTGTTTTGTCCTTAGTTTTGTCTTGTTTTGTCCTTAGTTTTGTCCTTAGTTTTGTCCTTAGTTTTGTCTTGTTTTGTCTTGTTTTGTCCTTAGTTTTGTCCTTAGTTTTGTCCTTAGTTTTGTCCTTAGTTTTGTCTAGTTTTGTCTTTTTTTGTCCTTAGTTTTGTCCTTAGTTTTGTCCTTAGTTTTGTCCTTAGTTTTGTCCTAAGTTTTGTCTTGTTTTGTCTTGTTTTGTCCTTAGTTTTGTCTTGTTTTGTCCTTAGTTTTGTCTTGTTTTGTCCTTAGTTTTGTCCTTAGTTTTGTCCTTAGTTTTGTCCTTAGTTTTGTCCTTAGTTTTGTCTAGTTTTGTCCTTAGTTTTGTCTAGTTTTGTCCTTAGTTTTGTCCTTAGTTTTGTCTTATTTTGTTACTGTTTAGCCTTTAGTTTTGCCTTAGTTTTTCTTACCTTAGGTTAGGTTGGTTAGGTTTTGCTTAGGTTTGTCCCTAGTTTTGTCCCTAGTTTTGTCCCTAGTTTTGTCTTGTTTTGCCTACTGTTTAGCCTTTAGTTTTGCCTTAGTTTTGCTTAGGTTTGCTTGTCCTGTTTTGTCCTTAGTTTTGCCTTAGTTTTGTCTTGTTTTGCCTACTGTTTAGCCTTTAGTTTTGCCTTAGTTTTGCTTACCTTAGGTTAGGTTGGTTAGGTTTTGCTTAGGTTGCTTAGTTTTGTCCCTAGTTTTGTCCCTAGTTTTGTCTTGTTTTGCCTACTGTTTAGCCTTTAGTTTTGCCTTAGTTTTGCTTAGGTTTGCTTGTCCTGTTTTGTCCTTAGTTTTGCCTTAGTTTTGTCTTGTTTTGCCTACTGTTTAGCCTTTAGTTTTGCCTTAGTTTTGCTTACCTTAGGTTAGGTTGGTTAGGTTTTGCTTAGGTTGCTTAGTTTTGTCCTTAGTTTTGTCCTTAGTTTTGTCCTTAGTTTTGTCCTTAGTTTTGTCTTGTTTTGTCCTTAGTTTTGTCTTGTTTTGTCCTTAGTTTTGTCTTGTTTTGTCCTTAGTTTTGTCTAGTTTTGTCCTTAGTTTTGTCTAGTTTTGTCCTTAGTTTTGTCTAGTTTTGTCCTTAGTTTTGTCTAGTTTTGTCCTTAGTTTTGTCCTTAGTTTTGTCTTTAGTTTTGCCTTAGTTTTGCTTAGGTTTGCTTGTCCTGTTTTGTCCTTAGTTTTGTCCTTAGTTTTGTCTTGTTTTGCCTACTGTTTAGCCTTTAGTTTTGCCTTAGTTTTGCTTAGGTTTGCTTGTCCTGTTTTGTCCTTAGTTTTGTCTTGTTTTGCCTACTGTTTACCCTTAGGTTTGCTGAGGTTTGCTTGTCCTGTTTTGTCCTTAGTTTTGTCCTTAGTTTTGTCTTGTTTTGCCTACTGTTTAGCCTTTAGTTTTGCCTTAGTTTTTCTTACCTTAGGTTAGGTTGGTTAGGTTTTGCTTAGGTTGCTTAGTTTTGTCCCTAGTTTTGTCCCTAGTTTTGTCCTTAGTTTTGTCCTTAGTTTTGTCCTTAGTTTTGTCTTGTTTTGTCCTTAGTTTTGTCCTTAGTTTTGTCTTGTTTTGTCCTTAGTTTTGTCTTGTTTTGTCCTTAGTTTTGTCCTTAGTTTTGTCCTTAGTTTTGTCCTGTTTTGTCTTGTTTTGTCTTGTTTTGTCCTTAGTTTTGTCTTGTTTTGTCCTTAGTTTTGTCTTGTTTTGTCCTTAGTTTTGTCTTGTTTTGTCCTTAGTTTTGTCTTGTTTTGTCTTAGTTTTGTCTTGTTTTGTCTTAGTTTTGTCCTTAGTTTTGTCTTTTGTCCTTAGTTTTGTCTTGTTTTGTCCTTAGTTTTGTCCTTAGTTTTGTCCTTAGTTTTGTCCTTAGTTTTGTCCTTAGTTTTGTCTTATTTTGCCTACTGTTTAGCCTTTAGTTTTGCCTTAGTTTTTCTTACCTTAGGTTAGGTTGGTTAGGTTTTGCTTAGGTTGCTTAGGTTTGTCCCTAGTTTTGTCCTTAGTTTTGTCCTTAGTTTTGTCCTTAGTTTTGTCTTATTTTGCCTACTGTTTAGCCTTTAGTTTTGCCTTAGTTTTTCTTACCTTAGGTTAGGTTGGTTAGGTTTTGCTTAGGTTGCTTAGGTTTGTCCCTAGTTTTGTCCCTAGTTTTGTCTTGTTTTGCCTACTGTTTAGCCTTTAGTTTTGCCTTAGTTTTGCCTTAGTTTTGCTTAGGTTTGCTTGTCCTTAGTTTTGTCCTTAGTTTTGTCTTGTTTTGCCTACTGTTTAGCCTTTAGTTTTGCTTAGGTTTGCTTGTCCTGTTTTGTCCTTAGTTTTGTCCTTAGTTTTGTCTTGTTTTTTTGTCCTTAGTTTTGTCTTGTTTTTTGTCCTTAGTTTTGTCTTGTTTTGCCTTAGTTTTGCTTAGGTTTGCTTGTCTTGTTTTGTCCCTAGTTTTGTCCCTAGTTTTGTCCCTAGTTTTGTCCCTAATTTGTCCTTAGTTTTGTCCTTAGTTTTGTCTTGTTTTGTCCTTAGTTTTGTCTTGTTTTGTCCTTAGTTTTGTCTTGTTTTGTCTTGTTTTGTCCTTAGTTTTGTCTTGTTTTGTCCTTAGTTTTGTCTTGTTTTGTCTTAGTTTTGTCTTGTTTTGTCTTAGTTTTGTCTTGTTTTGTCTTAGTTTTGTCCTTAGTTTTGTCTTTTGTCCTTAGTTTTGTCTTGTTTTGTCCTTAGCTTTGTCTTGTTTTGTCCTTAGTTTTGTCCTTAGTTTTGTCCTTAGTTTTGTCCTTAGTTTTGTCCTTAGTTTTGTCTTATTTTGCCTACTGTTTAGCCTTTAGTTTTGCCTTAGTTTTTCTTACCTTAGGTTAGGTTGGTTAGGTTTTGCTTAGGTTGCTTAGGTTTGTCCCTAGTTTTGTCCCTAGTTTTGTCCCTAGTTTTGTCTTGTTTTGCCTTCTGTTTAGCCTTTAGTTTTGCCTTAGTTTTGCTTAGGTTTGCTTGTCCTGTTTTGTCCTTAGTTTTGTCCTTAGTTTTGTCTTGTTTTGCCTACTGTTTAGCCTTTAGTTTTGCCTTAGTTTTTCTTACCTTAGGTTAGGTTGGTTAGGTTTTGCTTAGGTTGCTTAGGTTTGTCCCTAGTTTTGTCCCTAGTTTTGTCTTGTTTTGCCTTCTGTTTAGCCTTTAGTTTTGCCTTAGTTTTGCTTAGGTTTGCTTGTCCTGTTTTGTCCTTAGTTTTGTCCTTAGTTTTGTCTTGTTTTGCCTACTGTTTAGCCTTTAGTTTTGCTTAGGTTTGCTTGTCCTGTTTTGTCCTTAGTTTTGTCCTTAGTTTTGTCTTGTTTTGTCCTTAGTTTTGTCTTGTTTTTTGTCCTTAGTTTTGTCTTGTTTTGTCCTTAGTTTTGTCTTGTTTCGTCCTTAGTTTTGTCTTGTTTTGCCTTAGTTTTGTCTTGTTTCTTCCTTAGTTTTGTCTTGTTTTGCCTACTGTTTAGCCTTTAGTTTTGTCCTTAGTTTTGTCTTGTTTTGTCCTTAGTTTTGTCTTGTTTTGTCCTTAGTTTTGTCTTGTTTCTTCCTTAGTTTTGTCTTGTTTTGCCTTAGTTTTGCTTAGGTTTGCTTGTCTTGTTTTGTCCCTAGTTTTGTCCCTAGTTTTGTCCCTAGTTTTGTCCTTAGTTTTGTCCTGTTTTTTGTCCTTAGTTTTGTCCGGTTTTGCCTACTGTTTAGCCTTTAGTTTTGCCTTAGTTTTGTTTAGGTTTGCTTGTTCTGTTTTGGCAGCATTTTATCAAATTGTCATTAAAATAGGCCTTTTTAGCTGGACCAACTGGTTTTATATAGGTTTTAACTATTTCTTTTGTGTAACTTTTTCTTTCTTGTCCCTTACAGTGCAGTGGTTGCTGGCTAGCGGTGGAGGCTAGGCACTCTGGGTGGTTCCCTGCACCCTTT
The DNA here is from genome assembly GCF_018320785.1 of Cheilinus undulatus. NCBI lineage: Eukaryota > Metazoa > Chordata > Actinopteri > Labriformes > Labridae > Cheilinus > Cheilinus undulatus. The sequence goes on from NC_054880.1 coordinate 47,134,608, forward strand.
TGTTGTAGTGATAGGCGCACTGGGACACAGTAGTCTGCACCTGTTTGCCGTGTTTTGCAGTGAGTTCACGTGTGATGGGTAAGTGCACTCCTGGGACACTTCCTTTGGTGGACTGCCTCCCTCTTGCTAGCTCCCACTCACTTCCCCTTCCCTTTTTGTTGGTTTTAGCCACTTTACCTGGAAGTGTTTAATTAAAGACCAATTGTTATAGGAATAAATTGTAATAAAATTTTGATACATCCTTTCGATAAATTTGACTTAAAATTCATTGCCAATTACTAACTCCTCTTTTCTTCCCACAGCCACTTCCAGTCACATTAATATATTTTTGCATTTAAACTTATAAATAAATTTTTGAGTTGCTTTTTGAACCACATCTCTGTCTTCCTTGTAGAGTGAACCTGTGTTTGCCTCTTATCTTTAGAACTGGGTAAAACTCCTAGGGTGAAAGTCCCTAGGTGGCGTTGTCTGGCTTGTATTGGTGCAAATTTATCATAGCCCTTATCCCTACTTTGCCACACACAGAACCGCTCACAGTACAGCCAGAAGCCTACTTTGTTTGAATGGCTCACTTCCTCTCTACCTGTCCTGTACCTTGCTGCTCTGAAAATCTAAATTTCCCACCCTGTCCCTCCTCTTATCTGAAGGTACATACTTGGCGACAGTGCCAAATACCCATTTATTCTCACGCCAAAGCAGGACAATGGTGCCCTTACCATCCAGGACCAGCAGAGGGACATGCAGATCTGCAAAGGACGTGTTGTGGTGGAACAAGCGTTTGGCAGGTAAGTAACTCCTTTGAGAACAATGAGGCAACTTCATGTACAAGTACCTCCCAAGCAGGAAGATATTGGGTACTATGGCACAGCTGAGGATCAAACTCACAACCTTCCAATCTCAGGGTGGACTCTCTAACCATAAAATCACTGAGCTGGTTCTCCTCTAAAATGTAATGTTTTGGCAGGGTGAAATGCAAGTGGAGGAGAATGAGGGATCTGCAAAACACCAGGCTGGATGTGGTGATCATGCTGATCATGTCAGCCCTGCATGCTCCACAACCTCTGCTCCGGACCTTCAGACATATGTGAGGACCATCCTGCTGGTTGCCCTCGTCATGAGGATGAGAACATTTGAAGGGTTAATCTTCAACAACAGATCTATTTTTTTTTTTTTTTTTGCACAGTGTTCCTTTTTGCTGCACATTCAAGGCAATTATTGTCATAATAAAATATTTACTTATTGTACGAGGTTGATGACTGCATTTCTATTTTACTATTTTGTTCTTCTCTTTAACATGATGTACTTAACATTTCTAATATTTTACCCATTGAATACAGTGTATATAGTGTTGCAGTAGTGTCTAGGGTTAGGGTCAGCAGCAATGAATTCAATCACTGTACAAGAAGCAATGTTGGATGCAATACAATAACAATAACTGCAAATTTATGAACATTTTATTTAATGTCAACAATTTCAAATCACAAATGCAACAAAACAGGGTGTGTGAATTAACTGAATGAATTGAGCACCTTCTAGGCAATCAGCTACCACTTTGAACAGAACAGACAGGACAAATTGAACAATGACCAAGTGTCTATTGCTTGCTGAGATACTCTCTCATTAAATTCTCAAAGGAGATCCACTGAGCTCTCATTTCCTCAAGTAATTCATTGTGTCTCCTCTGGCTAGCTTGTTCTGACTCCCGGATAACATCTACAAGTGAGTTTGCTGGTCCCCTTGTCCCCCTCGGTCTACGTGTGTTTGGTGTGTGTGTACCCCCTGCTCTGCTGGTCCCTGCACTATCCCCTGTGCTTGGTGGCTGTCCCTGCACCCTGTCTGCACCCAGCACCTCTGGCCTACGGACATTCAGGCCCCCCTCATTGTCTCCCACAACTGGGAATTCAATGTCGTGTTGCCCTCCTAACAGTGAATCCATTTGATCATAAAACTTGAACCGAATCACCCCCTCCCTGTGCTATTATTATTGTCCTTGACACCTTTGTAGCCATCGACAAGGGTCTGCCATTTGCGAGCCACTTGGGCTGGACCAAAAACCAGGCCAAATTTGGCTGTCAGCCTCCCGTCAATGTCCTCCCACAACTTTTTTTTTCGCCCCCTTTCCCCTCTTGATCCTGGTGTTAAGCTCCTGCAGGTTCCGGGGGAGCTCATTGCCATCAGACTCCAGGTGCTCCCTGTGAGAGGAAAATCATGAAAACAATTACAATGTCTGACTCAAATAAATAATGAGTTCATCATGTAGTTGGTTAGATCAGCTACCAAAAAAAATCAGCACTACGCCTTTCAGATGGAAACTTCTCTAAGCATTATGGATGTGTGTATTTTCTATAGTCTCTGTCATACCACATCATATGTTTAAAAGCAGCCTATTCAACAATGCTTTTTAATTGTTTTGGCTGAGGTATATTCATCTGTCAAGTGTCTGAGACAGTCTCTTTCCAGAAAAGTAAATACATGTGTTGTTCTTATGAAAACTGAATAACAGGTCTAGATGTATACTTAGATTATGATGCAGTGGAATCCTCTTATAGTGAACACATCCTTACAGGTAAAATTGATCACTATAAATGGATGATAAGCAGAATACAAGCATGTGTATAGAAATGATTGTGACTTAAGCTTTTTGATCATTATACATGGAGGATCACTAGCTGTGATCACGACAAGCTGGTTCCACTGCATGAACTTATCGTATCTATTGCATGCCTCATCAGCTCCATGAGAAACCGTGTGTGTTCCACAGTGAAAACTGTCTCCTGCCCTGACTCTGATGGACTGCTGGAGCCTGACTGGGATCCAGTACTGTTGGGGCCTAGGACTGCAGTACTGGGGCCTGACACTTGTGTGGTGCTAGAGCTGGATGCTTCCTCTCCCTCCACACACATGCTTTGTGTCTCCAGTTGACTGTCATTCTTCTCTCCTTGAGCAAGAACAAAATGTAACTGTCTATGTCAAGAATAGCATGCAATTAGACACAAATGCACAGCTTTTAACTATAATAATTGGCAACAATATGCTGACAATACTGTGGGACCATCTCATAGAGATAATGTCTGTCCAGATCAAATTAAATGGATGATTCTGTCCCTTTTTGATCATAAATGTATGACTACTGCAGCCAAACTTAAGCATTACATGAATGATTCTGTACCAAGCTTTTGGATCACTATGAACAGAGGATCGCTTTAACAGTGACCACTTTAAGTAGGTTCCACTGTAATTTCAATACAGGTCCTTGACAAAACTTACCAAGTGGAAGATGAAGAAGTACCCTTATGGTCTGGGCTTCATCCAAAAAGTATAACCCCTGGGGGGACTGATACAGGGGACTGAAGAGGGGTCGGGTTCTCTCCTCATCCAGAAACCCTCACATCTCCTCATCTAGATACACTGTGTTTGAGTGGGAAGCTGATTTCAGTACAGCAGATAAGTGCATGGATTATGCTTTTGATGATAAAAGCATGATATCAGGCACATTGTCAGAGCCAGCTAGCTAAACATTGTATGCCTAATTTCGCCATGCTGAGTTAATTTTACATTACATTGTTTTTTAATTAGCATGATCAACTTTTTAACGTTAACGTTAGCTAACGTTAGCTATTGCTAGCTAGCACTAGCTATTTCATGTCGGCGACATATTTGGGCACCGTCTCGGACACATAACAGATTGTAGTACATAATCGCGTGTGTAATTTTGTGATTGCAATGTGCGAATTTACTTTACATTGTTGTAAAGTCTATTTCTCACCGTGTGTCACTCGCAGCACCACCGCATCCATAGAGGCTGCCATATTGTTTAGGCAGTGATGTGATGTCACAAGTCGTAACTCGGAGTACATCGATCTGGTACGAGTTCACGGGTGGGAAGTTACGAGTTCGATTGCCATTCCAGCGCACTTTCACGAGTTACAGGTTGCCTGGAACGCAGCATTAGTGTTGAGATCAGATTGAGATGCCTGAGCACACGAGAAAATTCCCCCTGCTCGTTCAGGGAAACTTGGTGCACCTGAGGCGTCTGCTCCCAGCTGACAGCTGTTGGTAATCAGCAGGGCTGGGAGGCTACATAGGCAGCAGGTAGCTGCTCAGTTCTGTTTGTGAGGGTCAACACCATCAGTTGACTCTCTTTATGTTTGAATCTGAGAAAAAATGAATTTGAGTGCCTTTTTGTTTGAGTGTGGGGGAGAAAATCACAAATATTTTTATTTCACTTAGCCCTTACTTGAATGACTCCCACATCCTTATTTTGGGTCATATTTTTAGTTCTTATCATTTTGATAGACTTAGTGGGTGGAAGTGAGGCGTCATAATCCTCTGCCACCTTCTAGAAGTCCTAGACCCATTTTGGTTTCCCAATTAGAAACCTTTGTTATAAAATGGTGTTTTCTAGAGGAGGAAAAGTAACAGCAAACAATTTGATGGATTTCATTAAAAATGTACAAGCCTAGTGTGTTACAACATACACACATATTTGAGGCCAAAATGTTACTGTAATAAAGTCAATCTGTCCATTTAACCAGTGTTAAAGCATCCTAGTCAACCCCTAACTACAGTGAAGTGGAATATGGGGGCATTTTCTGTCCATGCAGTGGCAAAAGGCTTGGAGAAATCACTCCAAAAACTGCCATACTATGTCAGCAGCTGCAAATTCTAAGGTGACATAAGTAATGCACAAAGCACAGATAACAAGTCATTTCACAAAAAATGTTTATTAAAGAAATGTAAAAGAAAAGCACGTTAGGCAACAACTGTCCAGTCCACACACGAAAAATTTCAGTCCAACAGTCCATAGTCCTGATTCCCAGAAGTCTGGCCACTGAACGCCTTGGCCACCATCTGAATGCTCTTCCTGAACAGTTCATTGAAGGCCTGGTTCTCCCTCTCTCTCTGGTCAAGGTGGGCCTCCAACATGTCCACCAGTCTGGTATCTCCTGGGCCTCTGTTCCCTGAGCCTCCAGGAGGTGCTGGAAATGACCGTCCATCCTCAAACACATCTCCTTCACCTCATCCACCGTCTCGACCATGTGGTCCATCTCGTGCCTTCTTCTCTTTCCTGCAGATAAGACTGAAATGTGATCAGACTGTTAGAGATATGTCATGAAAGCACATTCATGTCACACACAAAAATTCAAAATATAATGGGGAGAAAGCTTACCACTTCTTTTTGATCGAAGCTGTGGTGTAAAACAATGTCTGGGAGGAAGGCTGAGGATGGTGTCCTCATCCTCATCCTGCGCCAACAGCCTCTTTCCCGGTGAGACCTCAGAGTGACCCGGCAGAGCCAATGGAGTGATGTCGGGGTCCTGTGCAGCAGTGGGTGGGCTTGGATCATTTATCCCAGCACCGTTGGTGTTTGGAGCCCTCGCGTCGAGCTCTCCCTCAGAGCAGTGGCTGCTCAGGTCAGCTGCTGGAACCTCGGGGTGAAGAGGAGTAGGGCCGCTAGGTGTGGATCCCAGTCAGGGAAGTGTTGTGGTGGAACCTGAGACCAGCTTAGGGGAAGAGGGGATCGAAGAGGGGCCAGGCTTGGCTTCTTCCTCTCCTGTTCTTCCTCATACTCCTTTTGAATGTGGGCCCTCTGCTCCACCAGCCTCCTCTCCTCTTCCTCGTCTTCCTCCTTAGATTTTTCCCTTTCCTGCGCTCTCTTCTGCTTTTTCTCAGCAATCTACAACAAAACAGGGATAATAAGAAAGCAAAAACCAATAAAAACACAAAACACTGGAACTTTTGGCTCTAGATATCATAACCCAGCTGATTCAACTCCCTTCATATCTTTGTTTAACCTCTTGGGACCCTGCATGCACACACAAGGACATTACATTTTTGCTTTCTTACAAAGAAATGAATTCTGCTATTAGAATCTTTTAGATAATTGTCCAGAATTTGCTTGGAATTTTGGAGGGGGATTTTGCTTTAAAGATGTCAGGAATTCTCACAGAACTGTTGGAGATATGTTTGTGTATTTTGCAGCATTTTATAACAGGCACTGAAGGAATCTGATTTTAAGGTTTAAGGCATTTTCATGGAAATTGAGGAATTTATTTGTAGATATTTGGGATGTGATTAGAATCTTTTGGGAAGGGAATATCTTTTGATATTTCTAAATTTTAATGGAGATTTCTGGGAATTTATTCATAAATTCCTGGAAAATTATATGGAAATTTTGCATTAAACTAGCTTTGAAATTTTGGGGAAATTTGGTGGATTTTGCATTTCAATTTTCCTGATTTTTTGGGAAGGAAATTTGGGAAATATTATAGGATATTCTTTTATTTGTGGAATTTTAAAAAATGTTGAAGAATTTTCACAGAATCCTTGGCAATGTCTTTGGAAGTTGGGGGAAACTGGGGTCATTTTCATGTTTTAGAAACCTCTAGTAATCTTTAAACCTATTCTTTGTGAGAATGACTACCAAGCAAAGAAATAATATTTGTGTTTTGTGTTATACTTATCAGGTCCCACTTATCCCAAGTAAGTGGGTGAAACTAAAAATGCATTTCAAACTAAAGCTTGGGTCTCAGGAGGTTAAGTGATGAACAGAAACACACAGGTGGTTGAAGGCGTACCTGCTGTTTCAGGTCAGCCCTGTACTTGTCCTGCTCCTGCAGCTGCTGCTGGGAGGGCTGGGGGGCAGAGCCGCTACCCCTGGCAAACTGCATGTGTGAGAAATCAGAGACCCCCTCATTGGGGTCGGGTGCTCGGCCCGGCGGGCTGACGTGGCGGCCGTAGCTCTCCTCTGCCACTGCTCCGGGTTGGTGTAAGCCTTTTCATTTAGCTTGTGCATCTGGTTCAGGTCAGCTGGGCAGAACAAACATTAGGTTTGTATCATTAATACACCAATGAATGGATAAATAATCATTAATACACAATGAATCATCAGTATAGGGTCTGAATAACTAACCTGGATGAGGCAAGTTTTGTGCTCTCTAGGCCAAAATTCATATCTCTGTACTTTTTCTGTCCTTTTTGTGAGTTTTTCTCGACTGATCCAGCCTTAGGACCCACCACCTACTGCCATGCAAAGTAGGGACTCAGATTTCTGATTTGTATGAAAATAATTCAACAAAAAAATGCAGAAATTTGGAGCTAGGAAGGAACACAACAACCAACAACTTTGGGAGGACATCAATGCAAACATTTCATGTTAGTATGCTTTACCATTCTAACATATATGTAAATATATATATATATATATATATATATATATATATATATATATGTATGTATATATATATATAAAAGTTTGAATAGTTTAATATAGAAATGATGAAATGGAAGGATGAGGTTAAGGGTGGATAATTATATTTCAGCATTAAAATATCATTTGGGTTAAAGAGCTTCTACATATTGGTGTATTAACCATTGCAGAAACATCAAAATGATTTTGGGAATTACCAATGCTGTTAATTTAGGGCAGCTGTGGCAGAAACCTGACTTTGGGTGGTGGTCTAAATTTGTTAAGCACTGTATGTCAGCTGTCTTTCAAGCATTAACCCTCAGGCATCACTTTAATTTACTACCCTCTAAAGTCACTCAGGACAAAAATGTCCACTTCCAAAAAACTGCTATAAAAACTTAACAGATTAATACTTTTTCTTGTTTTCTTTTGCATAAGTCTCTTGAACAACTTCAGCTGTGCTCAAAACTACCACACATTCAACCAATTTGAGGATTTTAACCCTTTAAATACCAGTTTTATTACTTCACTGTAAAAAGCAACATCCATTTTACTCATAAACATTGAGTTGAAATTACTCAGTTCTTCTTAACCTGTTCTAAATACTTATTATAAACAAGTTAATTGTACTTCTTGGCCATAACAGCAGAAGGGCTTGATTTACTTAAGTTTACTTAGTTTAAAAAAATGAAGTAAAAAGGGGGTATAATTAAGTTGTGTTAACTTAAAAATCCAAAACAGCGATTTGAACTCTATTTTTATGAGCTGATAGAACTTATTTCAGTTTTAAGTGAACAGTACTCAAACAATTTAAGTATTTTTTGTTATAACTCATATTATTTGAGTTGTGGGAAATCTGGAGTTTTCCCAGAATGCCTTTGGGCACTAAACCTTTATGCACTCTGTTTGTTGCAGCTGTCTTTGCCAGGACACTTTTGAAAAAGAGATTTTTAATCTCAACGAGGTTTTCTCCTGGTTAAAAAAAAGGTGAAATAAGATAAATAAATACAATCCACCACGAGTGAAGTTACTGTCTCAATTAAAGATGTCCCGCCCATAGGGGGTGCTGATACTGTTATCAGCATCAGTGAAGTTGTATGGCACACTGTCACTGATGAAGTGGGTCACCAACAGCCACTGTTGATAATGGTGACACAAGATAGTCCACCTTAGGTGAAATGATGACTTACAAAACTTTTGTACTAGCTGAAGTTCTAAGGTAATCAGTTATCTAAGATATTGTGAGTGCTATTAACTTATCAGTGTTTACAATGCACTAAAAATGTGAAGTATTACACACTCAAAGTAGATGATTTAGGCTAAGTCCTGCAAACTTAAATTAACATTTGAATCTCAGTTGTGAAAACTTAAAATAATTGATTTTAAACTATTAGTGAATACTTAAATAGTCCAAGTAAAACAAGTACTGCACACTACTAACAAACAAGGTTTTTTAACTCACAAAAGTCAAGTGTAGTTTACTTGTTATTTTTGAGGCAACGACTTTCCATAATTTTTTAAAGTAAGCTCAACTAATTTTTTCTTACAGTGTTGAAGTCAATGTTTTTTCTGAAAAAAAGTGAAAAAATGTGATAGCTTCCTTAAACAAAATGTTTGATGCCTTTGGCATTATTTCTAAACCCAGCTTGGATAGGTCAATAATTAGCCAAAATATTGACTTTGATGCATTTTTAGTTTTTGTATAGCATCCAAAACTTCCCTATGTAGTAAAGTTTCCAAATCTAGTATAATTTTAAGTTCTTAAAAGGACAGCCAGAGGAAAATGCAACTGCATGCCTGTTATTATTTCATCTAAGTGTCTTTCTTCACTTACCTAAAACTCCAGAGAGTAGCTGATGAGGGAGGCAGGCTTTGTTCCTGGCCTGGAACTCAGAAATCCTCATCCAATCATCTGGTCCTCATTCTCTGCTCCCTCACAGAATGTACCAGTAGCTGAAGACAGACAAGAAAAGATACAGCTAGACTTTTGAAGACATGAAGAACATCTAATACCCAGTTGCACTGCACGGCATCAGAGCTTTTGGATTTAATATGGGAATCAACCTTCAGGTTAACACAAAAAACTCAAAAGGGGAAGGAAACTCAAAATGACTTAATTTAGACAAAAGGCAAATAAAAAAAAAACAAAAAACAGAAGGACACACTAAACCAAGAAACCACAAGGGGAAACATCTACTGAATAAAACTTACTTCAAACAAAGTCCATCAAAAGCAAAAACTACAGGAGGCACGAGGATCAACACAAGGAGAAACATGGATGAAGACGTGCGATGATCTGACAAAGGACAGGGAGAAACACAGATCCTAAATGCACAGGGAGGGACTACACAAGGGGAGAGACAGGTGTGGGTAGTGAGACTCAGGTGAAGCTAGTGAGGGTAATCATAGTGGAGGGAAACTGAGGCAAGAAGAAATACTGGAATCACACACAAGGGAAGGCAACTACAGAATAAAACAGGAAACCTCACAATACTCAAGAACACTGGACCAGGAAGACATAAGAGACACTAGGAGGGGAGCAAGGAATGAATACAAACACTGGGAGTAAAACTAAACATCAAACATTTCACAAGACAGTAGCAAGAACACACAAAGACTGAAAGACAACAAATACAGGTACATCTCAAAAAATTAGAACATCATATAAAGTTCAATATTTTGTCACTCATTTCAGAAAGTGAAACTCATGTTATATAGACTCATCACACATAGAGTGAAATATTTCAAGCCTTGATTTTTGAAATGTTGATGATTATGGCTTACAGATCCCAAAATTCAGTGTCTCAGAAAATTAGAATATCCCATAAGCTCAGTACAAAGTTATTGAGCCATGATGTCTCAACACAGTAACTCCTCTCTTGCAGAAATCCCACAATAATTAAAGCTTGTGGTTTGAGATACCCCTGTGTTTCAAACAAAGCAATCCCAACTCATTACTTCTGCAGCATCCTGGTTTTTATGGTGCACTATCATGTAGGTAGAGTGGTAATTGATAACTTTGTCTATTGCGTGTGTAAATTGGGAAGATATTTAAAATATATACACATCGGCAAATTTCACAAGGTCATCAAGGAAAACAATAATTGTGTGTAATGAACAACTTTGACAGAAAAAAGATTTTTTATATATTTGCAGTTAAAAATACAGACTCTTTCCCCCTATAAAAGCACAGATGTGGCCACAGCTAATGATTGCAGACTAATAAAGCAACATTATAAGGGCATTTGGGGTAGCATGTGGCCAGCATTCAGGTTTTTGTGGGCAACAGCTTAAATCAGCAGGATTCACATGAAGGGAACTGTACTATCTCAACAATCTGCTTCTGTTTATCAGCTAAAAGATTCTCTAAACACCTGCTGCAAATATACAAGCAGCATGGTTGCTTAAATTCCCTCAAATAAAAGTTTCTGTGCGTTTCTTTACCTTGTGTGCACTTGAAGCCAGTGCAGGGGACTTTGCAGTCAACCTGGTTGCTCTGTCATCAACAGAACCAGGGGTACAGTTGGCAGATTCTCGCCACCATGATGGCCCACGAAACTCCACCGAGGAAGCCCAGCTTGTTGGAATAAATCATACGGCCTGAAGAGACACAAAAAAAGCAGGAAAAGGTTTGAGATCTGCAGCTTACTATGTTCTCTAAATAAAGAAAGACCTGTTCTAATGTTTATCAAATCGCTGCAACTGCTTCCTGTGACTTTTGCTATTTTTACATCATAAGGAAAGGTGTTCTAACTCATAGCAGTCAATAACAAGAGTCCATCAGTCTGTTTGAAGACGGCCTATTTAGAATAAACACACTTTCATACAGGCTAGCCACCAATGAATCTGCTCTTACATTTTTTTAAATTGACACCACATGGACAAATCTACTGTGCTGATAAAACACTACATATAAAGTTGATCTCTGCATTGACTATTTCAGTAAAAAGCACTGGCTGTTACGCAGATGTCACAAAAATGACTGAAACCCTCAAACACGGGGAATTACAGAGTCAAAGTGGCAACTGATGGAGTTAATATTAATTTTAACTTAAGTTCGGGAGCAAAGGCCACACCAAAATCACACCCTCAATAACCTGACAAGCCTACTTAAATGTAGCCAACCCACAACAAGTGGTCTGGTAATTGAGGGCAATTAGGTTTTTTTTCACCCAAGAAGGCAGTTTGGTGTGTTTTGCCAACCAGGTTGGGCACTTAAGCATGCGTTTCTGCTCCCAAGAGGGCACTTTAACGTGTGTTTTGGCTCCAAAGAGGGCACTTTAACGTGTGTTTTGGCTCCAAAGAGGGCACTTTAACGTGTGTTTCTGCTCCCAAGAGGGCACTTTAACGTGTGTTTCTGCTCCAAAGAGGGCACTTTAACGTGTGTTTTGGCTCCAAAGAGGGCACTTTAACGTGTGTTTTGGCTCCAAAGAGGGCACTTTAACGTGTGTTTTGGCTCCAAAGAGGGCACTTTAACACACGTTTTTCAACAATTGGGCCACAAGGAGGGTCCAGAGTCTGGATGTAATAGTCACTACCATTATGTACAGGGATGATCATCAGTGGACTAAAGAGACAGTTCATACACACTGGTCAAATACATGAGTCTAGTTTAACTCATTTAAACAATCAACTGTGACAAATCACTTCAGCTTTAACTAAAGTGATATACGTGACATTATATGTTGAATTTCTCTCAATATCTATAATGTGGTTTGAAATAAAATGAACAAAATCTCAAGTGTTGTTAGCTCATTTTCTCCACTGGGGTTTAGATTAGTTGTATATGTGCAGGCTATCTAGCACTGACTGCATCAGTAACAGTGATCGGCAGTTGGGAGTCCCCAGTCAAACTTAGCTTAGGGCCCCAAGTAAGCTTGGGCCGGCCCTGAGTTTTAGTCAGTGAAATCTAAAAAAATATACCAGGCAAGGATGAGGACCATTGGTTTTTATTGATAGATACTCTTGTTAATACTCCTTAATGATCACACTCTTCATGGATAATATTAGTTATATTAACAGGATTATTTGTGTATTTAGGGCGGAAAAATGAGGCGTTTTTAACTGAACTCTTTGCATCTATCTTATACTTAATATTCCTCCTTTAAAATGACTGGATTTATTCTGATTTCTCACTATAAAGTAAAAATTCCAATTTTCTCCATGGGACAATTGAACACATCCTAAAAAGGTCTTATCTTCATCCCCCTTTGATACTCTAGAGTCTGAGTTGTCATTAAACACATCATAATTTTACTCTATGCCACCTTGTTTACCTCACTAATCAGCGTTATCTCGCCGATGTTTACACAGATTTCAGTGTTTGATATTTTTAACCAACAGAACTTTCTACAAGGTTTAAGAGTTTTTATCTCTCTGCCCCAGACTGAGGAGGATTACTGTACAGCAGCAGCAGCAGCTAATGTGACCAGTCTGAGCAGCTGATGGAGATTTTCAGCCATTCAAAGGTAGGCTGGCTGCATTTTAGTTTCATTTCTTGGAAAGATTACAGAGAGGAGCCACAGGTTTAAGCTACCTATCAGCTCCTCTCTCTGTCACCCAGGCTCCCCCGCTCCTCCTCTCTCTCTCCTCTGGTTGTTTTAACAGACAGCAGGTTAGACTCACCTGAACGCGCATGCAGCCCAACGCACACACCAGGCTCTGCACGAACACCGGTCAGTTATGAGAGGTTTCTCACACAAAACAACAAATATTACAGAATAAAACCGTCTTCATCCTCCTCTTCATCCCTCCCTCCCAAGTCCAGGTCCAAGTCTGAGTCATCTGCGCTCGAGTCTAAGTCGAGTCACAAGTCCTCCAAATCAGGACTCGAGTTGGACTCGTGTCTGAGTCCGGGACTCAAGTACTACATCACATCAATCACAGCAAGTGGTCCGGGTCCTGAAGCAGCAAAGCAGTCCCAGACCATCACACTGCCACCACCATGTCTGACTGTTGGAATGATGTTCTTTTTATCAAATGCTGTTATTTTTACTCCGGATGTAACGGGACACTAAACCTGGCACGCCAGATGGATTTGTTTGACACTGTCTCACACTGAGTACCCATAAAACAGATAAGGTTCTGTACAAACAGGAGAAAAAGGATGAGACAGTTCAGTTCAGACTCGCTCAGCAGACTCTAGTAGTCAGTATTCAAAATAAAAGCATCTTCTCTCTGTCATTCTGCACTTGTTCTGGTTTTCCAACATTACTTCATTCACAGTATCATTCACAATATCACAGATAAGACAAATAACAATAATGCTTTCTTTCAAAATAAAACACCATATTTGACTCAGAGAGTTAAGAGTTTACATTTAGTTCCAAAACTAACCAAGGTAAGACATAAGCAAGAAATGTACAGTTTTATAAGGTCTTGAATCACCATTGCTTAGCATCAGTCACAAAATAAATTAAAATAAATTAAAATAAATTAGCATAAATAAAGCGCATGAGCTGAAGACTGGCAACTGTCCTACTACACGCCTAGTACACCCAATCACAAACTATTACATTTAGAGACAGTTTTATAATATTTAACCTGACCTGGAACGTGCTGGAGCCAGAAACTTAGCTAGAATTTTACTTTGAAAATAACAAAAGACTTCAGGCGCCATTTTAGCCTACATATAACAGAGAGTTAAAATAAAGTCTGTACTTGTTCATGAATTCACAAACTTAAACCACCTTAGAAATGTTTTGTAGCTTATTTCTAGTGTTAAACAACATTTTTGTACATTTACACTTATTTCTAACCTTACTAACCTGTAAAAGCAGGAGGAAAAGATTGAGACGGTCAGTACCACAGATATCCATATATCTATGGTCAGTACTGCTTCAGTTGGGTTCAGCCTCGCTCAGCAGTGAGGAAACTACAACAGTCAGCCAGCAAAGAGAGTCCAGCGCCACACTGCCATCTGCTGGTCAGACTGAGGTACACAGGAGAAATCACACTGAATCAAATCAGTTATAAAGCAAACACATTACTGTTCAAAAAGGCTCAAATTACTGTTCTTTTTCACAGATTTCCACAGACATTTACACAATTTAAAAAACAAACAACTTAAAGTGTGACCACATATTTTGTGTGCGTCACAGTTACATATCTTAAACTGAATATATTTGGCCCTGGCTTCTCTAATAAATTTTCCACTGTTGAAGAGAATCCTCTCCCATGTTTCATCGTAGATCTCTCTCTCCTAGATCCCCTTATCTAAACACAGACATATTTAATACCGCTTTGATACTTTAATAGACGTTACAGGAATTTGGAAATATTGTTCAATCGTGTTTTCTTATGAAAAAATAAATGTTTATTCCTTCTCAGTTTCTCCCTCATCCTGTTACAAGAGATAAAATTTCCATTCTCAAATTGATCAGCAAGCATTTATTTGTCTAAGCCACTGAGCCCCATACACTGATTACCCATTTTTATTTTAGGGTTGTAAAAAAATATACACAAGGACAAATATTTGCTCTGCTTAGTCCTCACAGGAATGTAAAAATGTCTAGACTGTTGTGTTTGATAACAGCGCCCTCAAGTGTTCAAATATAGACACAAGAAAAGGATGAAAAATCTTTATTTTATTAAAAAAAGAAAAAAAATCCAGGTGGGAAGAATAAAGTAACAAAGAACTTATATAAAAGTAGATACTTAGATAAAGGTGGACTTAAGTGAAACCAATGGTCTATAAAACTATTAAAGTAAAAACGTATTTACTTTAAAATGTATTCAGTCATGTTTTTTCTTCTAGTTACAAAACAACTAAACAGTCGAATAAACTCTATATACTCATCCACTTTTTTATTTGAATTTTTAACATTAAAGGTTAAGCTTTTCCTGTCTCTCACTTTTTTATTTGTCAGACTGAGAGATGGGTAATGAGCTGTGGCTTTTTAGTTACAGGAAGGGCAAAAATGTTTGGCCAAGTTGACAAATATTATCTTAACTGAAATGCAAACAGAGATCACAATTCATCCAGTGTAGAGACAAAGAAGTGACTGAGGCTGCAAAGGGCCTGATAAATGGCTGGAGGTATTCTAATATGCTATCTCTGTGGGGTGTCTATCAGGAGGTGGGCAGTAGGCATTAGTTTCCTTTCTGCTTTAATGAAGGCACGAGCACACATCAGGCATAGAAGGCATCCCAGGACTGTATGTACTCTACATCTGTGTGTGGTCTATGCGGTAGAAAGAGAAATCAAATCTAGACTATAATAATAGGACACTTTCATGTTTTACAGCTTCTGTGGTTACTAAATCTATGAATAAAACTGGCCTTAAGGACAAATACACATCAGGTCAAATGCACTAAAACACAAACAGGCACATAAGCAGAACAACGGCTTCTTATGAGACTGTGTATGAGGTCATTCTGCCACCTGTTGGTTTTATACTCAACACTAGTGTTGTACTCAAGACCACTCTATCCCAGACCAAGACTTGCCCGAGACCAGAGTGCACAGACACCAAGACAAGACCAAGACAAGACCAAGACTTTTGGGAACCGAGACCGAGTCAAAACCGAGACCAAGACAAGAACAAGACTCTAAAAATCCATTTCAAAAAAGCACGCCAAGGTTGAACGGTTAAAGCGCGCTCTCTTTAATTTTAGTTTTCTTTCTCTAAAAACGCTCTCAAGTCCGAAACAAGACCGAGACCTTCGAAATATGGTCTTGAGACCGGTCTCGAGACCAATACCAGTCCAAGACAGGATTGTTGACAGGCACAGATCTGGGGATGGCTACAACATACTTCTGCTGCACTGAAGGTTCCCAAGAGCACAGTGGCCTCCATAATTCTCAGGTGGAGGAAGTTCAGTACAACAAAGAGTCTCCAAGAGCTTTTTATTCATGTGCTGAACTTTTTTCAAACCTACTGATGTCACATGCCAAACATGTGCACACACATATGCACATAGATCTACATTAGTGTTTTACTAAACAACAAACTCCCATCTGGGTCATAAAAATGACAAGAATCCAAAATTAAATTCATGTTAAAGAGAAAATTTGATTTCAAAAACTAATCCAGTCACCAGAGCAGACTAAAATATTACAACCCAAATAAACTTTTAACCCTAACTTACCCTGAGTAGGAGGTGATGAGAGCAGGAGCAGCAGAGACAGGAGGACGTGAATGTGTTTCCAAAACTCATTCACCAAATCTACATGTACATGATCAAAACACAGAACCACAATGTCAGACAACAGGAGTGTTTATGCCTTCTGAACACCTCCATACTTCATCATTCTGCAAACAGAAACATAGAATTGATTAGAAGAGCTGCTATGCTAACATGTGTCCACTAGATGGCAACACTTCTAACTAGAAAAGCACTCACAGAGCGCAGACCTCCACCATCAGCCCTATCTCCCAATAGTGAAGAATCTTTTAAAAACATTCCTGGATTCAGACGGTGATATGGATGACTCCCAAAATCCAATTCACTGATTACTCCCTCCCCGGTGGGGTGGAGACACGGTGAGGCAAAGCATTGGCACACCTGTGTCTTTTAATCATTTTTTATCGTTTGACTTACTGGGTTTTCTTATAAATGGGCAGCCTCTAATACTGTGTATTTTGATATTTAGACCACCTGGGACTTCCACTAATTTTATTCAAGAATTCTCTGAACTCCTATCCTCTATTATGGTCAACTATGACAGAGTTCTTATTCTTGGAGATTTTAACGTGCACATCTGCTGTCCTTCCATGTCTCCATTTACTGCAGATTGTATTAAATGCTGTGAGTCATTTAACCTGAAACAATTAGTTAAGAATGGAAGTCATAATAAGGGACATATTCTTGATCTTGTGCTGTCATACAACGTATCTATTGATAATATAGAACTGCTTGATTTTAATGTTTCTGATCATAAAGGAGCGTTTTTCCACGCAGTGCTGCCATCCCTTGCTTTTAAATCAACAACCTATATACACACTCAGTCTTTTAATTCAAAGTCAGCCTGTAATTTTAGCTCTAAGTTTTCAGCTGTGCCTGAAAATGCGTTTATTCAGGAGGTTCCTTCGGTAGGCAACTTAATCGATGATTTTAACAGAAAATGTCAGTTGATACTCGATCAAACTGCCCAATCAAAACGAGCTAAAGTCCATGCACTTCCTTGGCTCAATAATCTGACACAGGAAAGAAAACGGAAATGTCGGCAAGCAGAGGGAAAATGGAAGGACAAACTCCAGAGCTCTTATGATCATCTCAAAACTCGTATGCTTACTTACCAGCAGGCTGTCAAAGAAGCAAGGCGCTCATATTTTTCCAATCTGATTACCACTAACAGCCACAACCCCGAGATCCTGTTTCAGATGATAAAGTCGTGGGCCCACCACCTACCCTGCCCTTCCAAGCATCCAACAAAAACTGTGAACAATTTCTCCATCACTTCATAAGTAAAATAAATGAAATCAGGCTTCATATTACACCTGTAGCAAGAAAACCATCCCATCCCCATAGAATCTCAAAGCAACCTAACCCATTTCAGGCAAACTTCACAATCTGATCTAGAAAATATAACCTGCCACTTGAACTCATCCACCTGCCAACTAGATATCACCCCCACCAGGTTTCTCAAGGAAGTTTTTCCTACGGTTAGCCCACAAATTCTCTCCTTTGTCAACTGTTCACTCTCTACTGGCTCATTTCCAACTAGCTTCAAACATGCAATAGTTCGCCCCCTCTTGACCCACTGGACCTTCAACAATTTCAGACCAATCTCAAACTTACCATTTCTGTCAAAAGTCTTGGAAAAGGCAGTAGCATGTCAGACAATTTCACACTTGACGAACTACAGAATATCTGAACAGTTTCAGTCAGGATTCCACACCCACCACAGCACAGAGACTGCCCTTTAAAAGCCACCAACGACCTGCTTTTAGCTGCTGACTCTGGTGCATGCTCTATTTTAATCTAGCTGGACTTGAGCTCTGCCTTTGATACTGTCGACCATGGCATCCTCTTAAGCCGCCTTGAGCAGTACCTTGGCATTAAAGACACTGCTCTGGCTTGGTTTCAGCCTTATTCATCTTAAAGATCATTTTCTGTTGTTATTGGTGAATGTTCCTCATCCCCTGCTCCCCTAACCTGTGGCGTACCCCAGGGGTCCATTCTTGATCCCCATGCTTCCTCTGGGTCGCCTTATTCAGAATCATAACATCAAATATCATTTTTACACTGATGACACAAAACTATATGTCCCCCTGATGGTAGCCAACCTAATGAACTGTCTCATGTTATGGCCTGTCTCTCAGACACTGAATGTTGGATGTCACAAAACTCCCTTCAGCTCAATCAATCAGCTTAATTTTGACACCAAAATAACCAAAGTCACTCAATCCTGCTTGCTCCAGATCGGAAACATTGCAAAAATAATAATTTTTCTCCCCTATCCAGACCTTGAAAAAGTTATCCATGCTCCCATTTCTTCACGTCTCGACTACTGCGACTCACTTTATTCTGGAATCTCCCAAAAATCTATTTCTCGTCTCCAACTCATTCAAAACTCAGCAGCCAGACTCTTAACAAACTCCATGAGACAAGACCATATCACCCCCATTCTCGCTTCTCTCCACTGGCTACCGGTCAAGTATAGGATTGATTTTAAACTTTTACTTATATTTTTAAAGCATTACATGGACTCACCCCAACATACATCAACACCCTACGAGCCTAGCCACTGTCTTCGTTCCTCAGGTAGCAGCCTCCTTTATGTTCCTCCAACTCACCTTGTCTAAGGGTGACAGAGCATTTTCTGGAAGAGCTCCACAACTATGGAACTCCCTACCTGAGGAACTGAGGCTGGCTAATTCCTTGCTCTCTTTTAGATCACTCTTTAAAACCTACTTTTACAGACAGGCTTTTTTTTAATAGTAGATCTGTTTAGACAGTTTTACTGCTCGATGTTTTTAATGTTCTTTATTTAATTTGACCTTATGTTGTTTTTTAATTGGTGTGCGTTTTATTTGATTTTATAATGTAAAGCACCTTGTAACAGTGTTTTGAAAGGTGCTCTATAAAAAAATTATTACTATTTCTTATGCGCTCAGTTTAATGAGTCATACACAGTTTAAACATCAGCTGATATCAGCCTTGTTGATAAACATACATAGGCCCATCTGCAAAGAATGTGAATGAATGTGCTACATGTGTAAGGATCCTGCATTTGTGGGATGAACAGAAGAGCTGAGTATGTGGGCTGCATCAATGAAAGATTTGCCAAATTTTCTCTGCCAGTGCCAAACAGCTGAATTTACTGTGTTTTTTACTCTTGTTTTGAGTTTCTGGTACCTTTCAGCACCTGTGAGTATGGGCTCTGTGGTCAGTCGGTGTCTGCTCCAAGAAACAGCTGCCGTGTTTGACTGATCTGGAAAGGGCCTGTCCAATAGGACAACTTCAAACTGGTTTCCTGTAAAACCAATTTGTGGCATTATTTGGAGTGATTCCCAGTACCATCTCCAAACTAAAGTCCAAGTTCCATATAAAGGGGGATGACAGAGACAGGCCGCAAAGGGGGCGTACCAAGAATCCAACACCCAAACAAGACAGTGTCCTCACCCTGTCAGCACTCAGGATCTCTTGGCTGTTTTCTACAGATATGCTGTCAAAGTCTGCAGGATGATTTGGCCAAAAAATCTACCTGGACAATGCCAGAGTCCTGCCATGACTGCCCTTCAGTGCAGTGTTGGTTTTGTCAACTAAAACTATGACAAAAAATGTTTGTCTACAGCTTATTTCCATGACTAAAACTAGGCTAAGACTAACCAAAACTAGATCTTTGATGACTTAAACTAACAAAAAGTATGTGTAGTTTTCATCAAGATGACTAAAACTAAACTTAAATGTAATTTACTTTTCGTCAGACATTCAAAATCAGAGATATTTCTCCACTGTGTCAAAAACAGTGCATCTGTATTTCTTCTGCCTCTCAGCTGTAGAAAGCAGGGACCCCAGGTTTAGGTCTAGTTCTGATAAGATGGTTTGTAAATGTGGTCTTCTTTGCTGGGGTAAAATAAAAGCAAACGTCTTTTGAAATGACTCCAGTGTCTCATGCCTTTCTGCTTGGTTCTGAACATACCCAAAACAGCAGAGCACAGAGCCAGGCTAAGAGTACGCCCATGCAACACATCGGCCAGACATAGATCTGTATATCATCGTAAAGTCATTTATGATTTTCACCTGTACTGACAAACAGCTGACGATCATTAATGTGCCCTCCCATTGCACAAAATGTGCAATGACAGGCTCTCTGATCCTGTGCTGCTATCCATTGAGAGGAACATCCCAGCCAGCTCAGACAAAGCCACTGACATCTTTAAACACTTGACCAAATGTAGAATTCTGCTCTGATTCCAGCACCCTGACCACTCCTGTCCTGACTAAGCACCACAGTCTAGAGTCTAGAGTTCATTTTCTCTGACATCCTGACTTGTGACTTTTTTCACTTACTAGTTAAGTAGTTTATAAGTCCTTGTCTGTTTTACTACAGTGGTGTTGTAAGTACCATCAAGTAATAAGACATTAAAATTCAACTAGGATATCTAGCTATTTCACTATAGAGCACTGCTCTATAGTGCAGGTGCTCTTTTCATTTCTATGAAGTAAAAGCAATTTTATGAATTAATCTCAGTTTAGTCATGAACACTCTTACCATACATTAACCATTTTATTGCAAAATGGAGATCCTGTATTTCTTGGCTGATTGGGCTCTACTCAAAAGATGCTCCCTGGGATAGTCAAGCAGCATGCTTTGACTTTACTGGGAGCACATGGCTAGAGACCCCCAAACCATCAGAGTCCCAGCACCAGATTGGCAAAACCTTCCATGTTTAGCATCAGTCAGATGTAAATACAGTGCTTAACAAATGTATTAGACCACCCTAACCCTAACCACAGTCAGGTTTCTGCCACAGCTGCCCTAAATTACAGCATTGGTAATTACCAAAATCATTTTTATGTTTCTGCAATGGTTAATACACCAATATGTAGAAGCTCTTTAACCCAAATGACATTATTACTGCTAAAATAGAATTAATATTATTATCCACGAACTTTCAAATGTACTCATTTACAAAAAAAAACTGAATAAATAATAATAATAACTTTATTTGTATAGCACTTTTAAAAACATGGGGTTACAAAGTTGTTTGACATGTGCAGAAGCAAGCAGAAGAACAGAGCAACAACCCAAAGAAAAGATAAGAAGACAGAACGTGACATGCAGACAACATCAGCAGAATCCACACATTTAAAGAAACTAAAGAAAAATATGGATGAGATAGTAATTCATCAAGATCAACATACATCAAAACCTAGATGTCATGTGAAGCCATTCAAACTAAGACAACACAGATATCAATCAGAGTGCAGACATGAAGCCATTCTACACAACTAAGACATCATGAACATCATCAGGATGCAGGCAAGACACAGACACCAAGTACCATAAAACAATAGGAACAATAGGAACGATAGGAACCCAGGCAATGCAGGAACCCAGCTGCACAGGCTGAGACAGAGAGGACCAGAATTAAAACATGAGAAATTAAAAGAGAAACAAGGAGGAGTAAAAAAAAACAGGAGATAAATGAGAAAAAGCAGTAAAATGTAAATAAGAGGGCAAAAACAGACGGTAAAGCAAGGTAAAACAAGCTGTAAAACTGTAAAAACAGTCAAATTGATACAATGACGTGAGGGAGACAGTAACGATTAAAAAGAACAGCCGGGGGCAAGGAAATAAAATGAGGTTGACAGGGAGTAAAGGAGAGATTAAGAGGAAATTAAACTAAAACAGGTAAGAATCTGTGAGAAGATAAAAACTAAATAAGCTGAAGACGAAGACAACATCACATAAAAGCAAGTCTATAAAAATGAGTTTTAAGATGTGATTTAAAAGATGTCAATGATTCTGCATGCCTTATCTCCTTGGGCAGGTCGTTCCAAAGTCGAGAGGCTCTGATGGAGAAGGCCCCGTCACCCTTAGATTTGAGTCTCGACTTTGGAACGACCAGGTAGCCCGCGCCCGATGATCTAAGGTTGCGGGTTGGCTCACAGGGGATAAAAGTTCTCGTATATAGATTGGAGCCAGACCCTTCAGTGCTTTAAAAGTAATTAATAAGATCTTAAAATCAATTCTAAAACTACCAGGAAGCCAGTGTAAAGATGCTAAAAGGCGGGTGATGTGATGTCGTCTGTTAAAACCAGTGAGAAGCCTAGCTGCTGCATTCTGTACAAGTCGGAGGCGAGAAAGTGATTTCTGGGAGATACTGGAGAGAAGTGAATTATAGTAATCTAATCTGGAAAAGATGAAAGCGCGAATGAGTTTTTCCAGGTCCTGTTGAGTCAGTATTGTTTTTATTTTGGAGATGGTACGTAGTTGAAAGAAACAAGATTTAACGACTTATTTTATGTGATGATCAAATGAGAGGTTATTGTCGAATGTCACACCTAGATTTCTGCCAGTGGATTTGATGTTAGTTGCTGCTAGAGGACCGAGGTAGCTGTTGATGGAGGGGGAGAAGTGGGAATTAAACAATATGATTTCTGATTTTGAGTTGTTGAGTTGCAAAAAGTTTTGTGCCATCCAACAGTTCATCATCATTTGAACAATCTGTAACAGCAGCTAGGCTTCTCGGGTCCTCAGGTCTCAGGGGCAGGTATATCTGTGTGTCGTCTGCGTAGCAGTGAAAGGAGACTTTATGATTCTGGATTATTTGACCAAGGGGCAGCATATAAATAGAAAATAAAATAGGACCTAAAACCGAACCTTGCGGTACACCACAGGTAAGAATAGAGGAAGAGGAGGAGTGGTTACCTGTGGTAACTGCAAAGGTTCACTCTAAAAGATAAGAATAAAACCAGTTAAGAGCAGTGTCCCTGATGCCCACCCAGTCTCTAAGACGATCAATTAAAACACTGTGATCAACGGTATCAAATGCTGCACTGAGATCTAAAAGAATTAAAATGGCTCCCTCCCCTCTATCTGCTGCTAAAAACAAATCACCTTGAGGAGGGCCGTCTCAGTGCTGTGACCTGCTCTAAAACCAGACTGGAATTTCTCAGAGAAGTTATTCTGAGACATAAAAGATAAAAGCTGGGTAGAAACCACCTTCTCTAAAACCTTGGATAAAAATGGAAGCTTTGAAATAGGTCTAAAATTATTCAAATCAGAGGGGTCAAGGCTGGGTTTCTTTAAAAGAGGTTGAACCACAGCGTGTTTAAAAACAGAGGGGACTACACCTTCTGTTAAGGAACTACTAATTATTGATAAAATACTGGGTCCAACCTTGCTAAAAACCTACTTGAGAAATTTGGTGGGAATAAGATCAAGGCTGCTTGTAGCTGTTTTCATGTGGGATAAAATCTCAGTTAAAAAGGGCAGGGACACCGGCTCAAAACTGCTAAAATAACAAATAAATCTCTCTCCCTGGGTTTAAAATACGGGCTGGGGGTGTGATATTTTTCCTAATATCCTTTACTTTGTTGTTAAAAGAAACTAAAAACTTCTCACATAATTCGTGAGAAGCATCACTAAAATGGGAAGTGGAGGGGGTGGTGATGGAGTCTAAAACCTTAAATAAAACTCGGGGGTTAGAATGATTGGATAAAATTAAATTAGAATAAAATGCTGCCCTTGCGTCTTAAACTGCCTTTTAGTATCTCTTCATTGCACTCTTCCAAATATCATAAAATACATGTAAACCAGTTTTCTTCCATTTTCTTTCTTTTATTCTGCAGTCTCTTTTCAAGCCACGAGTAAAATCATTTAACCAGGGCTGGGGGACTCTGTTTGGCTTCCTGTCTTTAAAAGGTGTGACAGAGTCCATGACAGTCTGGCATGTGTGATTAAAAACAGAGACAAGCTCTTCTGTGTTAAAAGTTGGGTTAAAGGCAGTTAAAGACGCAGAATTCAAAAGCTCCTCCAACTTACTAGCAGACTGTGGATTAAAAACTCGCCTATGGATAGACAGATTATTAATAACAAGAGGGTGAGATAAAAACATGTTAAATAAAATCAGTTTGTGGTCTGACACACAGATATCCTTTATAATAAAATTATCGGGGCTAAGGTCACAGTATAAAACTAAATCAAGAGTGTGGCCCTTTGAGTGAGTGGGTTCCTGGATTGCCTGGGTGAGATTAAAAGACTCCAGAACGTCCATAAAATCAACAGAGAGAGACTGGCTGGGACAGCAAACATGTATGTTAAAATCACCTCAAATCATAATGGTTTCATATTTTGCAAAAAAATGTGATAAAAGCTCTGAAAACTCCTGGATAAAAACATGACTGGGTTTTGGAGGTCTATAAATAATTAAAACCAAGATTTTCAAATGATGTAAAATCATTAAATAAAACAGGAGAGCATTTAAAATCGTTTTTAAAAATCACAGCACCCCATACGCGAGGCTGATGAAGGTGTGTGAAGTCAGGGGGCGTTGCTTCAATCAGTGAAACAGAATCTCCAGGAGTCAGCCAAGTCTCAGTCAGGATAAAACAGTCTAAATCATTATCAATAATAAAATCACAGCAAAAAAAAAAAAATTGTTGTTTAGGGACCTGATATCTAAAAGACCAAAGTTTGCAGGGTTTGGGCGAGGAGCAGGAAGTGGAGGAGGTTGGAGGTGAACATGGATTAGATTATTATGATTACAGTGAAGGACAGGTGAGGGTTGGGGTACTTAAACAGTCTGTGAGTGATGTGAACAGGAATGGAGGAATTGAGGACATTATTGTTTGGAGCAGGGGACATGTGGCTATTCATAAGAGGTAGGGGAGGGGAAGAGGGGGAGCAATAGATGAGTGGGCTGAGGGGGGTGCTTATAGATGTTGAACTGTGGTGGGGTAAAACCAGTGAGGGGGATTTGGCTATAGGTGTATGCTGTTTTATTTGTCAGAGGAGCGGTAGGGACTGGACAGCATGCTGGATATTTGCTGCCAGCATGCGGCTACCCAGGAGGTTGGGGTGAAGTCCATCATGTTTAAAAAGTAAGGGTCGATTCCAGAATAAATTAAAATTTCCGATAAAATCAAGATTGTACAGTTTGCATGTGTGCTGAAGCCAGGTGTTCAGAGAAATGATGCGGCTAAAACGTTCATGTCCTCGATTAAAAGTTGGGATTGGTCCAGAAATAAAAACAGTTCTTACACAGTCCTTTAAAATGTTAAAAAGGAGGTTAAAATCTTTCTTGGTGCTCTCAGATTATCGTCGGGATGTGTCATTTGGGCCCACATGTATAATTATTTTTTTAATGGTGGTTGGAAGTGTGGGCAGGAGACTGAGAAGTTTATCAACAATAACTGGGACAGTAGCACCGGGAATACAATGGGAGGTGGCGTTAAAAAAGCGAACATTTCTGGTGATGGAGTCCCCAGTAATAAGAGTTGTTGGTGGAAAAAGTGGGCGGGGAGATGGTGCGTGAGAGGAGGTTGAGGGGTGAGGGCTACCTGGATGGGACTGTGACGGACGCCGGTTGTCCACCTGCGGTGACGCTGGTGAGCCTGGTGCAGGGACCAGCGATGTGGAAGAGGACCTCCGAGGCTCAGTCGAAGGGAGACTCCCTGAGCGTCTGATCACGGCTTCCTGCAGCAACTGGCGGCGGCTCCGCCGCGTCGATGAAGAACGGGGGGGGGGGGGGGGCAGCGGAGTCGCCGGGAGCAGTACTGGAACGGTGAGCTCTCTGGCTGGTACCATCCGCCCTCCACGGTGCTGGTGTAAAGTTTGGCTGCGAACGGCTAAGTGTGAGGGCAGCCCCCCGCCCGTCTCCAGGTTGCTGTGTAGCGCCCAGGGAGAGCAGAGAGTCTGTAGAGTCACCACGGTCCACCGGAGGTGGTGAAATCTGCCGCCGTGAGTCACCGGTCAGCGGAGGAAAGTTTAAAGCATCGTACCTGTATGCAAACTGATGGTACAGCTCTCCGGGTCATTGACAGATGATCTCTTACTTTTCTTAACGTCACCAACAACGATCCACGGCTCCCTGTGTGACAGTGTGGAGCTCACTGGAACTTTGGGTTTAGCCCCGAGCCGGAGCCAGCAGTCCCTGGGCGCTGAGCCCGAAGCAAACGCCGTGGTGACAGCCTTTGAGGCTGTGGAGGGAGCAGTGACAGCCGTGGTGGGAGGAGAGGAAAAGGTGGTTGCTGGCGTTGCGGTGCAGGGTTCCATGTCGTCCATCCCACTGGCACTGGCGACAGCTGATACAGGACCAAAGAGGACAGTATAGCACTTCTCTGCGCCCTGGATTTAGTAAAGGTTTGATATTCTCATCTCCAACTCAGATACTTTCTGGCTGAGATGAGAGCAGTTCAGGCAGCCAGGCGGAGAGGTGAGTAAAGCTGTAACTGACAATAACTTGTCAGATAGTTAAATAAAAACACACGCCCAGTCAAAGTCAGGTTTAAAAAGTGAATGGTTTAAAAGTATCATCGTAAAAACCGCATAAAACTACTAAGACACGTTTAAAATACAAGTAGTGTGAGACAGATCTTCAGCAGCAGCCTGACAACGCGGCGCATGCGTGGTAAAGCACATTAATATTTCTTGATTAATATGTCAGATTATAGTTATTTACTGTCCTTCCTGAACAGAAAAATGAGTTTTAGTGGTTGAATGTTATGCTTGATTCATTTCTGACTTCTCAGAGAAGCCCAGTGAGCCGGCTCACATTTGGGTGAATTCAGTTTGAAATTCCTCATTCCTGTTCAAAATGGTAAAACGTGGAGAGCTGACTGAAAATGAAAGAGTCTGCATTAAAGCACTTCATGATGCTGGATGGTCTCTGAGACAGAGATGACAGGTGGTCTAATACATTTGTTAAGCTCTGTATATATGCACTACAGCAGCTTGCTGAAGACCTACGATGGGGAATGCATCCTTAGTTAACATTTACAGTTAAGCAAAAGTTTTACAGATAAACAGCATGCATCTTAAGGCCATTTTAACTGCAGCAGTCTGCTTCTTTCTCCTAGCTTGGCCTGTGACACAGCTGTATCCGAATGGAGTCATCCTACAGTTCAGTGTTAAGCCTTCATTAAAATGTCTGTGCGCAGCAGCAGCTTGCCACAGACCTGTGAGAAAGATGTGCTTGGTGTGATGGAAATGATGCTTTCCTCTGACTGTTACACCAAAATGACAAAAATTAAATATCTAAAGGATTTCATCACAGCCACTACCAGAAATGTTTTTATACATGATGGAGAAGTAAAACAAATCAAAATGTGGCTAAAAAGTATGTTAGATTTTCTAAAATTTCTAGGCCAAAATGGACCATAGTTGAAGAATGACCCCTGTACTGTTCAGTGACAGAAAAATGTTACCTGATCCCAGGGGCCGAGCTAGGAGTTGCCAATATCAGGGACTTAGCCCAAGACTAGGGGGGTCTGGGGACATCCTCCTGCTTTACAGATGCTATTTTTATTGGTTCACGCCATTTGTATTCATGGAATGCATGTATTTTATTTGGGAGGACATAAAGTACCTCTTAAAATAATTTAGACCATGTTAAAGTGTTGAGTAGCCCATATACCTTATCTAGTAATAAACATGAAGGTGTTGAGTCTACAGCTGTAACCCCATTACGTATGTTTTTAAAATTCCCAAAGGCAAATAGCAGAACAGAATTTCAAATGGGACTGATCATCTCTACTCTGATGAAGTCCTTTCTGACTCACTGTTTTCTGCTCTCTCTTCCTCCTCTAATCTTTCATTCTCTCCCTTTCTCTCTCTGCTCCTCTCTTTTACTCCTGGATGGACGTTTGCTCCACTGAAAGAGGAGAAATATGAAAATGAGGAGTTTTAGAATTATGACCATTATATGACTTATGAATTCATGATGAATGAACTGTTTCCATGATTGGAGTCAATAAGGTCAGACTAAATCATCCTAACATAAAATCAAACAATCTTGGAGAGTCTTACAGCCACATCATATTTTTCTGTGTATGATCCAAGTTAAATGAGAAATCAAATCCTGTCAGACTTTCATAATAACCAATATTTTAATGAATAAAAAAGTTAGTGTTTCCTCTCTGATTCCAACCTCTCCAGTCTACAGTCAGCTCACTTTAACAGAAACAAGAGTCGACCCAGGCTAAATCATGAGAAGTTTGAGAAGAAGAAAATGGAGTCATCTTTTTGTTTGTTTGTTTTTTGAGGGAGAGGTTGTTCTTCAAACAAATGAGTGAGAGTGTATTTAACATCTCTGCTGTGCTCAGTGTGTGTGTGACAGACTGACCCAGGGTCATCAGCATCACAGCTTTCAGGACTTTAAGAACAGAGTGTCGTCTAAAACGTGGAGGACGTGTATTTATGTTCTCAGTTCCAGCTCCATAATCTAACTGCTTCATGTGATGGACGTGTCTGTATTGTTAGCTTTAATCAGAGTGGTGGGTCTGTCTGAAACGGCACAGACACAAACAGACACACGACGTGAAGGAGCTGTGAGCTCAGGCTGAATGTATGTTGGCTGTCCACTAAATCAGACTGTAGAAACTTTACCTGTACTCTGACCATCTGCTGTCCTCTTTAATGAAGGTTTCTTCATTCAACTTTGGTTTCACTACCACAGCACCGCCATTTACCAAAGATTGCATATTGCCGAGAAGAGCACTCACTTCATCCCAAATTCACGCACGAACAATAACTTAACGGAGGAGCGAGTCGCTCTGAGAAAACGGTTTGTTTTCCCCATTTCCCCCTCGGCGCAAACCGGATGTGACATACTGTGGGCGTTCCTCTTCAAGTGGCGCTAAATACACCTGAAAGTTGGTTGCCAACCGCCAACAAGAAAGAAAGAAAGAAACAAAGAAACGAAGAAAAATGCCGAAGAAACAGAGAGGGTGAGTGCTCTCATGTATTAAGTAACAGGCTGTTAAGCTAAGAACTAAATGACATTTTCATTTATGGCATGTTGGTTTCCATTTTAATTTTCATTTATGTTTTGGGTCACTGTACCAGTTAAGCCCACCTTGGAAAAAAGACGTTTTTGAAAATATTTGACCCACCCAAACCCTTTTTTTGTGTCTTAACTTGAAGATTTATGTAGAATGAATCAGAAAACAGTTTGTGCACTTATGATTTCTAATCCTTCAGCAGTGTATCTATCAGTAGGGCTACATGTACTGACTAGTGATTAGCTCGCTATGCTAGCTAGCATGACTCATCTTTTCACATGAAACTAAATAGTAAGAAATGACAAAAAACTACTTGTTCATACACACACACAAAAATCAATAATATCTCAAATAACATAATATGAATGTACTTAACAAGTCAGTGGTTGGAAATAGTTGAAAAGAGGTTTTTTTTCTGAGGGGTCCCAAAACACCAAAGTTTTAAGGCGACTTTTTCTGAGCCTCCTTGAGACTGCACGAATGTAGGCGAGCCTTATTCAATATGTACAAATGTGATTGGTGTCAAACAAAAACTGACATATAATTAAGAAATTGTGTGATTGGACAAAATAATGGATAGCATTAGACAGGGCCCTCTTTTTTTAAATTAACTTCAAAGTTGCAAGTGGGCTGAAATGGTGCCTGGGCTTAATGGGTATGCTTACCCCATACTTCTCTGAGTTTACTGTGAATGCACAACTTCTCACCAGCCAGCCATGCCCCTCTCCAGTTTATTTCCCCATATAATGAATTACAGTAAGAAGTTGATTTGAAGGTTGAATGAGATTCCAGATAAACTTATTTGAGCATATTTTGGTTGTTCTATGTTACATTTAAGTAGTTTGGTATCATTTCTCTGTACTTGAGGATTGAATTGGGAACCTTTCAGAAGCTGCAGAATTCCATTTGGTATTGTATTATAAACTGTTGCGTATTCTGTTTGTGAGATTGTGAGTTGGTATTTGTTAATAAATTGGTTGTAAGATAAAACCTGTCCTTGTTCATCAGTTGACTGATTCACCCAAATATCCCCTGATCAAACCAAGTTTTGTAGAATATTGTTGTGTTTTGGTGCTGTGTGTGTTGGTTGTTCCAGATGTAGCAGCTGGTTGGTGAGAAGCCGCGCTTGTAGATCAGCCCCCAGGAAAGCAACGCCTGTTTATGGCAGTTTGATAGTTTATTTGTCAACTTTGAAATTACATTTGAGTACAGAATTAATTCCTCCTAATTGATTGAATAGATACTTTGGAATTGCATTCCACATATTTACTTTTTCTCTGATGAGGCGACATAACCAATTATTTTGAACATATTATTCATAGTTTCAAAACTTAAAACTTCCAACCCTCCATTTCCCCTTTGGTTACAGAGAATATCCTTTTTTAGATAACAGACTTTGTTTCACCTTATGAAATTAAAAAGTATTTTGTCCAGTTGTTTACATACAGTATCTGACAAAAGTGAGTACACCCCACACATTTCTACAAATATTTAATTCTGTCTTTTCATGGACAACACTGAGGAAATGAAACTTTGATACAATGTAAAGTAGTCAGTGTACAGCTTGTATAACAGTGTAAATTTACTGTCCCCTAAAAATAACTCAACACACAGCCATTAATGTCTAAACTGCTGGCAACAAACGTGAGTACACCCCTAAGTGAAAATGTCCAAACTGGGCCCAAAGTGTCATTATTTTGTGTGGCCACCATCATTTTCCAGCACTGCCTTAACTCTCTGGGGCATGGAGGCTACCAGAGCTTCACAGGTTGCCACTGGAATCCTCTTCCACTCCTCCATGACGACTTCACGGAGCTGGTGGATGTTAGAGACCTTGCGCTCTTCCACCTTCTGTGTGAGGATGCCCCACAGATGCTCAACAGGGTTTAGGAGACATGCTAGCTAGTCCATCACCTTTACCCTCAGCTTCTTTAGCAAGGCAGTGGTGGTCTTGGAGGTGTGTTTGGGGTCGTTTTCATGTTGGAATACTGCCCTGCAGCCCAGTTTCTGAAGGGAGAGGATCATGCTCTGCTTCAGTATGTCACAGTCCATGTTGGCATTCATGGGTCCCTCAGTGAACTGTAGCTCCCCAGTGCCGGCAGCACTCATGCAGCCCCAGACCATGATGCCACCACCATGCTTGACTGTAAGCAAGACACACCTGTCTTTGTACTCCTCACCTGGTTGCCGCCACACACGCTTGACACCATCTGAACCAAATAAGGTTATCTGGGTCTCATCAGACCACAAGACATGGTTCCAGTAATCCATGTCCTTAGTCTGCTTGTCTTTAGCAAACTGTTTGTGGGCTTTCTTCTGCATCATGTTTAGGAGAGGCTTCCTTCTGGGACGACAGCCATGCAGACCAATTTGATGCAGTGTGCGGCGTATGGTCTGAGCACTGACAGGCTGACCCCCCCACCCCTTCAACCTCCACAGCAATGCTGGCAGCACTCATAGGTCTATTTTCCAAAGACAGCCTCTGGATATGACGCTGAGCACGTGCACTCAACCTCTTTGGTCGGCCATGGCGAGGCCTGTTCTGAGTGGAACCTGTCCTGTTAAACCGCTGTATGGTCTTGGCCATCATGCTGCAGCTCAGTTTCAGGGTGTTGGCGGTCTTCTTATAGCCTAGGCCATCTTTATGTAGAGCGACAATTCTGTTTTTCAGATCCTCAGAGAGTTCTTTGCCATGAGGTGCCATGTTGAACTTCCAGTGACCAGTATGAGAGAGTGAGAGCGATAACACCAACTTTAACACACCTGCTCCTCAGTCACACCTGAGACCTTGTGACACTGAGTCACATGACACCAGGGAGGGAAAATGGCTGACTGGGCCCAGTTTGGACATTTTCACTTAGGGGTGTACTCACGTTTGTTGCCAGCAGTTTAGACATTAATGGCTGTGTGTTGAGTTATTTTTAGGGGACAGTAAATTTACACTGTTATACAAGCTGTACACTGACTACTTTACATTGTATCAAAGTGTCATTTCCTCAGTGTTGTCCATGAAAAAACAGAATTAAATATTTGCAGAAATGTGTGGGGTGTACTCACTTTTGTCAGATACTGTATATATACATACGATATCAAACATATTACAAGCTGAAACCGTTTTAATTGCTTTTTGTTTTTCAGAATATTTGATTGAATTCATATATTGCTTGAACTCATTTAGAAAGGTATTGAAATGTGGTCTTTTGCCTGAAAATTTGCATCCATGGATATGAAATTTGGCCAATATAAAAACTCATTCAAAATTCCCAGAGGGACCAGAAGTGCTAAAATGCTAACTCACTTCCGTGTTTTAGGACTCATTCCTGCACCACTCTATTCACATGCCATGATGTTTGGGCATAAGATAGTCGAGTAATAATCTGGTTAAAGTGAACCCCCCGCTCAAAGCTAGCTCCGCCCACTACAAGATTCCAAAAAAATGCACAGGAAGTGAGCAGTTTGGTACTGAGAGGAGGGAGGGGAAAAGGATTGGGTTATTCCAGCAACAATCATTTATTACTGCTAGCTCAAATGCTAACCACCATGTTGTTTCTCTGTGAGTGTCTGTCAGCCAATAGCAGGCTGTTTCATAATCACATGACACCATACAAAATAGCAGAAAGCAGATTACCTTGATGTGGTGCACAAATCAAGTCCTCCAGCATTTATGTCAGCTCCTAGTACTGTATGTCCCTTTACTTCTCAAAGGTTAGACTTTTTCTGAGAAAAGATTGATGTCTGATAAAGATGTACAGTTATAATCCTTATGTTCTGTTCCTAATATGGCTTCCTTTTTATTTATTATTTTTTAACAGAGTTTCAACATTCAGGCTGTTTGGTGTGAGTAATTTGATCATAACAGCTCAAATCTTAAACACTATTTGAGAATGATTATACACATCTGTTCTTTCTGTTGCTTTCTGTTGACATCTGATGATCTTCCCTAAGAATAAGAAAAAGACCATCACAGCGGAGGAGATCCTCCAGAAGGTGGAGGAGCTGCAGAGGGCCCCAGACCAGGACGTCTGGGGTGAAGTCTGTAACGGGTTTGGGATTCCCAACAATAAGAAGACCCGTTACAGACTAAAGAAGGCCTCTGCAGCTCATAAGGTTTGTGTTTCCTTATTTAATTTTCAAACAGGAAGATATTAAGATTGACTACTGACAGTTACTTTAAATTTATTGAAGTTTGTCTTTGTTTCTTCATTCTGGGTTTCTTATACGTACTTGCTTGGTGTTACACGTATTTATTCAAGATTAACCAAATGAAACATCATTTCAAACAGCAGGACATAGCAACAAGCTAGGGAAGTCAGTATAGGTGGTCAGATTTTGTGTGTAATTATAATATAGCATCAAATTAAAATGACAGAAAGAATGGAATGAGAATGAACTGGTTTTTTATGAACTCCACTGCCCTTGTAAACTGTGCTTTCAGCTGAAATGGATCATTTTTGTCCCAGCAGGATGTGCCTGGGCATTGATAAGAGGAACTGATTGTCTTGATTGTCCAAATCTAAATTCATAAATAGTTGATGATGGTGGTTATCAATCTGATGATTATGTTGTTGATGACCTGGAGCTCAGAGAGGTAAAGTTTCCTTAAAAGCAGAGAAATGTGCCCCACTGCTCCAGTATGGCATAATTAAACATAGAAGAAACTTCAGAGGTTTTAGAGCATTGCTTGGTGTTTGTGAATAATAGAAGGTTCTTAAATCAGCTTGAATATGTTCCACAGAGACGTCAGGGACAGGCCAGCGAGGAGGATGGTGGGGTCCAGCCCTGAAGTCAGGGAGGAGGGCCGAGCACGGGGGACCTCATAGGTACGCATCAGACTCCTGTTCCCTTTTCAACAGTATGTACAGAATTTACAAGGGATTTAAACACGAAGTTCTGTCACTGAAACTAAAACAAAAGCTGACACTGAGGGTCAGGCGCGCTACAAAGGGGAGAATAAGGAGAAGGATTCCAGGGGCCCATGATTGACAGGGGCCCAGAGAGGCCCCTAATACAGTCATAATACTCAAAATAATAAGACACTCAGTAATAAACTTACAATCACACATATATTTTATTTGCAATGTACTGGTAACACTAAGTTAACATCCCCCCCCCCCATTTACAGAAAATGGTTCAGTCCACCTGCTCCGTCAGACACAGCCTGCAGAGCGCTAACTTTTCAAAGACAGCGAGAGGAGGCGGAGACGTTTAGCAAGCTGCTCTGCTAATATTCAGTTAAAAAATGACGTATGTTCCCAACAGACACGTCAAGAGCAGCCGTCTGTCAGTCCCTCCCTCTCCCACCTGAACAAGTACCCCCAAAGGAAGGAGCAGCTGTGTGCTAAATTAATCCATTATTATGGAGAAAAAACATGAAAGAATAAAACATGGTTCTGAAATAATGGTTTAAAAAGCATCAGCTATCTCTGAAATATAATGTTTGGTCAGTAGTTTGGGACTCTCACCCCCCTGCTCTGCAGGAACAGAGAACATTTCTAGTGGTCCAGACTGGGTGACTGCTCTCAATCCCATCAGAGAAATGTTTACATTTTCTGGAAATCAGAAAATTAAATAGCAGCAACCATATAACCTCATATATGTATTTTTCACCACAAATCTAATGCCATCAGCTGTGAGTCTACAGTTTTAGAGATAAATTAGACCTGCATGTGGGGCTACAAGAGGACGACAGTGAGCAGTGGAGTATTGGTAGTAAAATCACATTTTCCTTGGTTATTTTTGGTCAAATCACTGAAAACGCCATGAAGTAAAACAAATTGGTGAGGCCACCTGAAATGGTGATTATGATGCTATTACAAATAATATTACATCATAGGAAATACTTTATAATGTGAGCCTACTTTACTGAGTTTAACATCTGCTGCTGATTTTATTTATCACCATTATTATTATTATTTATTCAATGTATTTTTATTGTTTGCTTGTTGCATCTTGTTCTATAGATGATAATGTTCAAATTACAATAAATCCTAAAAGGCAAGTGGCCATTTTGTTTTTGATGGTGTTTTTAGCTGAGATTTTATTTGTTTCTCCTCAGATTATAATTACATTTCATTTTAATGGAAGAGGTTATTTTGTATTTCAGGTAATTAATCTTAAGAGAATTTAATGATCAAGTGATTAAAGAAAGAGATGTTTTTTTTTTTATTATAGAGTATCAGTCTTGCAGCAAATAACTGAATCTAAATGAATTTCATTGTATTTTCAGTGCTTCCCCTACCAAGTAACTGTCATGTTGTACTTTTCACAAATATGGGAATGATAGTCAAAAATATCATTAAACCCATAGTTTTATGTCAAACAGTATCAACATTTTCCGCCGGCTTAATGGCCAGCTGTGGGGGGGCCCAGTAAGATTTCTCTTCATGGGGCCCAAAATCCCTGGCAGTGCTCCTGCTGAGGGTAGCGGAGAGATAAAGGCTGTGTTGGACCTGTAACTGCTTTTACTTGACTAAAATACTCGTGCACTTTTTCTACCCCTGATCTAAAGTATTGAAACTTCTAATGGACCAACTTCTTTGGCTCAAATTGACTTAAGTAGGAGTTAAAGTACTGGTTCGTGAATCTGGTCAAAGAAAGTAAAAGTATTGAATTTAAAGTTTAAGTTCAGTAAAAAGGAACTTTCCTGATTGATAATGGCATTATCAGAATATGGATGCCCAATAACATATATATATATATATATATATATATATATATATATATATACACACATATATATATATACACACATATATATATATATACACATATATATATATATACACATATATATATATATACACATATATATATACATATATATATATACACATATATATACACATATATATATATATATATATATATATATATATATAGATATATATACACATATATATATATATATATATTTATAAATATATACATATATATATATATATATATATATATATATATATATATACACATATATATATATACATATATATACACATATATATATACACATATACGTGATAATGGTAAAGCATACTAACATGAAATGTTTGCATGGATGTCCTCCCAAAGTTGTAGCCATTCTCATTGTTCAGTCTTTTGTTGTGTTCCTTCCTAGCTCCAAATTTCTGCATTTTTTTGTTGAATTATTTTCATACAAATCAGAAATCTGAGTCCCTACTTTGCATGGCAGTAGGTGGTGGGTCCTAAGGCTGGATTAGTCGAGAAAAACTCACAAAAAGGACAGAAAAAGTACCAAGATATGAATTTTGGACTAGAGAGCACAAAACTTGCCTCATCCAGGTTAGTTATTCAGACCATATACTGATGATTCATGGTGATTATTTATCCATGCATTGGTGTATTAATGATACAGACCTAATATTTGTTCTGCCCAGCTGATCTGAACCAGATGCACAAGCTAAATGAAAAGACTTTGTAGAGGAAATAATTAAGGTCCAAATTCTGTGGCTGGTTAAGGTGAGTTTTATTCACTGCGCAGTGGAGAGCAGAAGCTCGCAGCATGGCTGGTAAGGTCTGTCTCTGAGCAGGCTTGAGATGGGCTTTTTCAAAGAGGGTTTCAGTAAGACAAAGGGCTAATCAACAGGCACACAGGATCGAAGGGTCACAAGGCAACATTTGGTCACATTAGGCACAGGAAAACCAGTCAGTGGGAAGACTTTTAATAAACACTGAGCATTTGCATTTCTACGTAATTTCCTGGGTGAAGGTAGCAGGGAGAGTAGGTTAACAATGAAGTGTGAGGACTGAGCAGAGAACATATGGGTTCTTATTAAGACACAAGCAGAAACATGGGTTTAACTGACTAAAACATACAATTTTACTTCCACAGCTTACACCAACCCGGAGCCTACAGCCACCACGTCAGCCCGCCAGGCCGAGCTCCTCGACCCCAATGAGCGGGTTGCTGGTACAGTATCAGGATGGAGCACTCACAACAGTAACAGACAATACTGCAGCGATCCCTCTGCAGAATATTTAACAACAGACGTAACAACACACCTTACTCTAGACTGGAGAAATACATAATTCAGCTGACAATGGGGCCAAGGAAATATTACAACCCCGAGACCAGAAAACCTGGGTCGCTGTGTAAATGACTGTCAAATCTCATAAACCCAGATTTGATTCACAATAGAACAAAAACAACATATCAGGTGCAGAATTAGATTTTTTTCCCTCTTTTTAAAGGGTTCACCCATATGCAGTTTGCGAGGGGTAGCGGCTCTGCCCCCCAGCCCTCCCAGCAGCAGCTGCAGGAGCAGGCCAAGTACAGGGCTGACCTGAAACAGCAGGTACGCCTTCAACCACCTGTGTGTTTTTGTTCATCACTTAACCTCCTGAGACCCAAGCTTTAGTTTGAAATGCATTTTTAGTTTCACCCACTTACTTGGGATAAGTGGGACCTGATAAGTATAACACAAAACAGAAATATTATTTCTTTGCTTGGTAGTCATTCTCACAAAGAATAGGTTTTAAGATTACTAGAGGTTTCTAAAACATGAAAATGACCCCAGTTTCCCCCAACTTCCAAAGATATTGCCAAGGATTCTGTGAAAATTCTTCAACAATTTTTAAAATTCCACAAATAAAAGAATATCCTATAATACCCCCCAAAAGAATGAAATGCAAATTTCACCAAAAATATCCACCAAATTCCCTCAAAATTTCAAAGCAAATTTGATTCAAAATTTCCATATAATTTTCCAGGAATTTATGAATACTTTCCCAGAAATTGCCATTAAAATTTAGAAATGTCCAAAGATATTTCCTCCTCCAAAAATTCTAATCAAATTCCCAAATATCTACAAATAAATCCCTCAATTTCCATGAAAATGCCTTTAACCTTAAAATCAGATTCCTTCAGTGCCTGTTATAAAATGCTGCAAAATACACAAACATATCTCCAACAGTTCTGTGAGAATTCCTGACATCTTTAAAGCAAAATCCCCCTCCAAAATTCCAAGCAAATGATTTAAACTGCTCTGAAAATTCTCGACAATTATCTAAAAAAATTCTAATAGCAGAATTCACTTCTTTGTAAGAAAGCAAAAATGTAATGTCCTTGTGTGTGCATGCAGGGTCCCAAGAGGTTAAACAAAGATATGAAGGGAGTTTAATCAGCTGGGTTATGATATCGAGAGCCAAAAGTTCCAGTGTTTTGTGTTTTTATTGGTTTTTGCTTTCTTATTATCCCTGTTTTGTTGTAGATTGCTGAGAAAAAGCAGAAGAGAGTGGAGGAAAGGGATAAATCTCAGGAGGAAGACGAGGAAGAGGAGAGGAGGCTGGTGGAGCAGAGGGCTCACATTCAAAAGGAGTGGGAGGTATTTTTGTATTTCTTGATGATGAAGATGAGAATGAGCTTGACAGCATCTCGGATAAAATCACCTGTTACATTAACTACTGCACTGAGTCTGTTATTCCTGTAGGCAAATTAAAATCTACCCTAATAATAAAGCATTGGTAACGAGGGAAGTTAAGGCCGCTATTAACAGGGAAAAAGCAGCTTTTTTTAGTGGTGACAAAGACAACATTAAAGCTCTTCAAAAAGAGCAGAGAAAATAATCAATAAAGGCAAACGCAAGTACAAGGAGAGGGTGGAGGGTCAGATGTCGAACAGTAACCCAAGGGTTCTCTGAAAAGGTATGAAATCTATTACTGGCTTTGGAGCCAGTAACTCTGGCTTCTCTGCCTCTCAGATTAATGTAAATGAGGCAAACAAATTCTTTGCTAGGTTTCATGAACATGATTTCTCTTCTGCTCATGGGAGCATCATTTCAACTCTTGCACAGAGGTGTGCCAATGACTGCAGCTCACCTATTGTTATTAATGTTGACCAGGTCAAACAGCAGTTAAAGCGCCTTAATGCCAACAAATCAGCTGGTCCAGATGGTGTTCATCCAGGCACCTGGAAAGTCTGTGCTGATCAGTTGTGCTCTGTTCTTCTTTCTGTTTTTTCTTTGTCTTTGACCACATCAAAAATTCCACAAATGTGGAAAACATCTTGTATTGTCCCCATTCCCAAAAAAGCTAATGTGAGAAGCAGTCTTACTGACCTCAGACATACACTGGAGATCAAAATTAGAGAACAATCCACAATTTCCTACATTTCAGGTTCTCTGAATTGCCCTGTTTTAAAATGATCCAGACACGAGTAAAAGAGCAGAATTTTAAGCATATTGCATGTGTTACATATAATGTGAAGCACAGTATAAAAAACTTAAATGAAATATTTTTAAAAAGAACACTGATCAAAATTAGAGAACACTTTCAGATACCTCCCAGTAATCGCTGATAGCCTGGCACCTGGTGCTAATTTCCTTACTTATCTGACAAACCCTATTTAACTGGCAGTCTAACTTCCAGTTTTCACTGACTTCACAAGATAGTGAGCCATTCTAAAGTGACCGAAACCCTCCGGCAGCAGGTTGTTCAGATGAAGGCCAAAGGGATTACCCTGTCAACCATAGCAAGAGAAGTTGGCTGTTCTAAATCTGTGATTTCAAGAATATTACACCTTTTTTTGAAAGTCACAAACTCATTCAAGTCCGCCAAGAAGGCCGGTCGTCCACAGAAGACAACTAAAAGAGAGGACAGAATAATATGGAGAACCTCAGTGAACAACTGGTTTAACACTGCAGCTGGAATTGCTCACCAGTTCATCACTGAACAGGGACTCTGTCTCATCATACAGTGTCTTGACGTTTAAGAACATTTGGACTGAAAGCCCACTCAGCAGTGACCAAACCTCTCATTCGCAGAAAGAATCAAACAGCAAGACTAACCTTTGCTTAGGGACAGAAGAAAACTGGTCCAAAGTTTACTTCAGTGATGAAAGCAAGTTTAATTCATTTGGGTCCAATGGAAAACATTCTGTAAACGTCAAACTGGGGAAAGACTGAACCCAAAGTGAATAAAGAAGTCAGTAAAAAGTTGAGGAGGAAGTGTCATGGTTTGGGGAATGTTTTCTGCAGCAGGAGTCGGGCCTCTTGTACAGCTACATGGCTGAGTGAATGAAAATGTTTATCAGAACCTTCTTTGACAACATGATTCCTTCCCTGCGTTCATCACCTAACCAGACAGTCATCTTCATGCAGGACAATGCCCAATGTCAACCAGCAAAATGTGTAAAACAGTTCTTTGAAACTGAAAACACTGAAATATTGAAATGGCCAGCCCAGAGTCCTAATCTAAACACAAGAGAAAACCTCTGGAAAATCCTTGGCGACAAAGTTATGCCCAATAAACCCACTACAGTCACTGAACTGTGGAAGAGACTGGAAGAAGAGTGGACCAAAATCACACCAAAAAAGTGTGAGAGACTGGTGACGTCCTGTGGCTGTAGATGTGCTCCAGTCATTCAAAGCAAAGGCCTGTACACTTCCTACTCATTTTTGACTGCCGTAACCTTCAGAAAATTTTGCTATAATCTTTCTTTGTGCTACAGGCATTGCTGTTCTTTAATTTTGATCACTGTGTTTTCCACAAAATAATTATTTTTTTGTTGAAGTTCCTTTCTCTGTTTAAAACAATGTTCCAGTAGCATGGTATTGCCACAACAAAAAAATCCTTCAAATGTTGAGCAATGAAGATTACATTATTTCAAAATAAATCAAGTGTTCATAAATCGTTCTCTAATTTTGATCTCCAGTGTATAGCCCTGACTTCACACATAATGAAATGTGTCCTGGGTCACCTGACAAGAGAGATCTGTTTTTTAAAACCCCCTGCAGTTTGCTGACAGGAAAGGTGTGGGAGTAAATGACACACTGCTCTTCATGCTTCACAGCATCTACAGTCACCTTGAAACAGCAGCTAGTTCTGTTAGGATTTTATTCTTTGATTTTTTTAAGTGCTTATTATTATTGTTATTTTTAACCAACCTCACCTTTTAGCAAGTAAATTCATGAATTCTAAATTGCACAACTGAACTATTGCTTTGATTTTAGATTGTCTATTGTCTTGCCCTCAGCTTGTCAGTCTTGATAACACACACTCTTATCCCTGTTTTTATCCACTCTTTAGGCTGCTGACTTTAGACAGTCAGCCATCCTGTTTTAAGCAGAAGTTTTCAGATGACACAGCCCTAGTTGGCCTACTTACCCATGGTAATGACCATGGGTACAAAAAACGGATTGATTCTTTCTCTCCCATTCCTACGTGTAGGAATCAGCTCCAAGCTGCAGGTACTCCATCCTGACCCGTCATCTGTGACTCAAAGAAAGACAGGACTTTAATCTTGTGAGGGAAAACATAAACAATCTCAGAGCAGCCACCAAACTGTTATGCGTCATATGGTGTGTTCACAGAGGCAATTCCCGTGCCAGAGCTGGAGAAGAGCCCGCTGCCGTCAACCAGCAAGTCCCAGTGCCCTCAGGTACTCACCTGATCACAGCTTTCACTATAACAGCAATCTGAAAGCACAGGGAAGCACAGACACCAAGCCTCAGCACTCTTAGACCTTCAAAGATCCTGAACTCAGTCATTTTAAACCATGATGGCAGTCTGTCTGTGAGGATGTAGTCAGAATAATTCAATAACAGTTTTGATTTATTAAATATTTATATTTGTCCTCTGTACTGGAGAGAACCCAGATTTAACTACTGTGTATGCCTGTAAGTAAATACAGTATCAAACAATGCTGATGTCAGTTTTAATATCACTGCAGCTAGAAATGTCCTCTCACAGCAATATGAGGTTAATTTAATTATTTTGACACAAACCACATTTAGTTAAATTAGAGCATTATTTAAAACTTCATTTTTCCTGTAATTTATTTCAGAAAGTGTTAGATCTATTCTAGACTCAACTCTTGTGAATGAATAGAATGTGTAATTGTTTTGGTCGAGAGCCCCCTGGTGGTGGGATATTTAACTATAAAGGTGCATCTCAAAAATCTGAACATTAATGAGCGTGCCAGTACTCAGGTGGTTGGGGTGCGCATCATGTACACGGGCAGCCCGGGCTCGAATGCAGCCTGGGGCCCTTTGCCACATGTCTCTACCCCGCCCTGAGTCTGTCCACTGTCCTCCTCTATCTGGTGGAGGCACAAAAAGGCCCAAAAAAAATCTGGAAAAAAAAATCAGAATATTAATGGAAAAAGTTTTTTTTCCCCTAATAGAATTAATAAGTGAGACATCCATATATTCTAGATTCTTCTCATACAAGACAGTGGGAATTTTGTTGACTAAATCTATGACTAAAAATGTTAGCCTTTTTTCATTGACAAAACTGGGCTAAAACTAACAAAAACAGATCTGTGATGAGTAAAACTAGACTAAAACTAACAAAAATAGATCTGTGATGACTAAAACTAGACTAAGACTAACAAAAATAGATCTGTGATGACTGAAACTAGACTGAAACTAACAAAAATAGATCTGTGATGACTAAAACTAGACTGAGACTAACAAAAACAGATCTGTGATGAGTAAAACTAGACTAAAACTAACAAAAATAGATCTGTGATGACTAAAACTAGACTAAGACTAACAAAAATAGATCTGTGATGACTGAAACTAGACTGAAACTAACAAAAATAGATCTGTGATGACTAAAACTAGACTAAGACTAACAAAAATAGATCTGTGATGACTGAAACTAGACTGAGACTAACAAAAATAAATCTGTGATGACTAAAACTAGACTAAGACTAACAAAAATAGATCTGTGATGACTAAAACTAGACTGAGACTAACAAAAATAGATCTGTGATGACTAAAACTAGACTGAGACTAACAAAAATAGATCTGTGATGACTAAAACTAGACTAAGACTAACAAAAATAGATCTGTGATGACTAAAACTAGACTAAAACTAACAAAAATAGATCTGTGATGACTAAAACTAGACTGAAACTAACAAAAATAGATCTGTGATGACTACAACTAGACAGAGAATAATAAAAATAGATCTGTGATGACTAAAACTAGACTGAGACTAACAAAAATAGATCTGTGATGACTACAACTAGACTGAGACTAACAAAAATAGATCCGTGATGACTAAAACTAGACTGAGACTAACAAAAATAGATCTGTGATGACTAAAACTAGACTGAAACTAACAAAAATAGATCTGTGATGACTAAAACTAGACTAAGACTAACAAAAATAGATCTGTGATGACTAAAACTAGACTAAGACTAACAAAAATAGATCTGTGATGACTAAAACTAGACTGAGACTAACAAAAATAGATCTGTGATGACTAAAACTAGACTAAGACTAACAAAAATAGATCTGTGATGACTAAAACTAGACTAAGACTAACAAAAATAGATCTGTGATGACTAAAACTAGACTAAGACTAACAAAAATAGATCTGTGATGACTAAAACTAGACTGAGACTAACAAAAATAGATCTGTGATGACTAAAACTAGACTAAGACTAACAAAAATAGATCTGTGATGACTAAAACTAGACTGAGACTAACAAAAATAGATCTGTGATGAGTAAAACTAGACTAAAATGTAATGTAATTTTTGTCAGACATTCGAAATCTGTGATATTTCTCCACTGTGGGTAAATCTGTCAAAATGCAATGCATCTGTATCTATTCTGCCTCTTAGCTGTAGAAAGCAGGGACCCCAAGTTTGGCAGGGTGCAGAGACCACGCTACCACAATTTGGTACCAGATTTAGACAAGAGATTAAATGCTTGGACTAAAACATGAAGACTTTTCATCTGAAGACTAAGTG
This sequence comes from Cheilinus undulatus, assembly GCF_018320785.1. Lineage (NCBI taxonomy): Eukaryota > Metazoa > Chordata > Actinopteri > Labriformes > Labridae > Cheilinus > Cheilinus undulatus. Next base: position 47,178,415 of record NC_054880.1, read on the forward strand.
TTAAAGGAGATCAGTCCACTCCTGAGCTACTGAGCTGCTGATCCTGGCTGACGCACATCTGCTACAGACTGTAAACACCTTTACCTGTGGGGGTGTCTGTGTCGTTTGCTTCCAGTTATCCAGGTGGTATTCCATTTAAAACAAGTTCATTTATTTAATCTTCCAAAGCGATGACGTAGAAAATATCTATAACAGCATAAACTCTCATTTTAAGGTGAAACACAAGTCGCACTCTTGCGGTCAAAAACCCTTAGCCCTTCTGGGATCACACACCTTACCCGGACATACAGATCCTTAGTATTTATAGCCAAGCTGCAGCCATGCAGCCACACCTGTTGACCATGTAAAAAACTATGCTTGAAATACTTATTATTATTTTATTATATTATATTATATATAATAATAATTATTATTATTATAAATGCCTCTTAATCCCATGAATTTTGGCTCTTACATTAAGAATAAAAATAGATACCAAAATTTACACTGATTCAACGTAAAAAATATCAGACTTTTAGTTTTAATCTCGATGATTACAGCTTACAGCTCACTCAAATCTAAAATTTCTATTTTTTATGTTGAGGGTCAATCCCATTTCTACCCCATAGCTTTGTATCTTAGCCCTTCCCCTTGGTTTTCTGCGTTCACTTCAGGTGAGGGGGTATCTCAGTTCTCTTTTGAATCAAGAGCTAGGTAGAAGGGCTGAGGGCAACATAACCCTTGAAACGAAGATTTTCCAGGACCACATGCACTGCATTCAGTTGAGAAATGGTACAACAAAGGAAGGGGACACCAAAATGTAAAAATATTTTCAGCATTAATTTTAGAAAACACAACAGTTGTGTTTTTTTCTTACATTCAATCTTTAGCTACTAGGGATGGGAGTTTATTGTATTTCAGGATGTACACCTGCAAACCAGAGGCCTGTACAACGAAGCTGGATTTTCTCTTATCAAGATAACTTCAGGATTAACCCGGGATTTTCTGTACAATAACACTGGCTCACCTCTTACCTGGATAAATCACCGCGGTAACTTATGCTGAATGGCTAACCTGCTCCGGAGCAGGTTATGTTCTGGATAAGAGATCAAGCGAGCATAAAAGCACCGCCTCCTGACCAATCAGTTCTCTTGAAAAATGGCCTGCCCACTCTTAGAAGATCCTGTAGACGTTGGTGCACAGGTTGTGAGAAGAACGCTTAGAAGAGAAAGAATACTTCGGGATAGATGCAATCCTTTCGATTTACCCGATGACATCCTATACGAAAGGTATAGATCAGTGATACTCAACCTGTGGCTCTGGAGCCACATGGGGCTCTCTTATGTCTTAATTTCAGATATTATTCCCCCAGAAAGCCTTAAAAAAGAGAAACTTTGACTTCGGAAATTATCCACTGTTTGTTTCCCACAATTATACCATTTGAATTAATTGTCAACCAATTTTCCCCCTTTTTTGCCACTTGATATCTATTTTTACTGCTTTAAGCCCACTTTGGACACTTCTTTTCGCCACTTTCCTCCTGTTGTTGCCAATTTTCCACCAGTTGTTGCCTATTTCATCCTGCTTTTTCCTAATGTTTGCTCTTTTGGTGCTTTTTTCAACCACTTTTAACTAATTTAAGCTGCATTTTGCCATTAAATGCCATTTATTCCCCCATTTTTGCCACATTTTGCTAATTTCCTCCATCTTTTCTGCTGATTTTTGCCTGTTTTGGTCACTTTTCACTCATTTTTATGTTTTGGCTACTTTTTGGTCATTTTTGTCAACTTTGTCTCATTTTTCTTGGCCCTTTTCACCCATTTTTTTGGTCACATTTTTGTCACTTTTTACTCATTTTTCCCTTTTTTTGCTGTGTTTTTCCCTTTTTTAGTCACTTTTTGCTCATTTTTGACACTTTTTGACCATTTTTGCCACCTTTAACTTATTTTAGTCACAACTTTTCACCACTTAGATTGCGGCTCTTGCAAATGTATTTTTTGTAGTAATTTTTGTAGAAAAAACTTTGACAGCCTCAACATTCAGGTAGTTCACGTAATACAGAAACATTTGCAGTGCACAAACATTTCACATTCAGTTAGTTCATTATCAATGTTTTGTCTCAATGTCCATCATTTATATCTTAATCATTTTAAATCATAAACAGTCCACACATACAAAAAGGCCCACACAACACTGTTGTCACAGTTGAACTTTATTCAAGTCTTTTCAAGTGCACATTGACTAATGTGAACCCAAATGCTTCTGCAGATGACATGACCATCAAATGATGGCTACCAGCCTTTTGGCTAAGTGGCCAGGGTGCGCTCATGACTCACAGATCTTCAGGGAGTCTGCACTGTGGCAGAAACTTGAGCAGGATATGACAACTGTACATTTATTATTCTAATCATGTTCATAAACTGTATTTTGTGTTACTAATCAAGGTGAGGACTTAATATTACAACACAAGATTGGCTGAGGAAGCTCCGCCCCAAACGTCTGTGCAGTAATAAAGTCAAACTGAGTGATCAGAGTGCTGTTTATATCGTCCGATGAATGAATATTGTATAATCTGACGGATTTCCGCATTAACAGAGTCGGCAGTTTTCTTCCAGCATTCCTTCCTGGCTTTTTGCTGCGGCCACAGTGTTGCTTCTGGCCTGGATGATTGATTTATATTCCTCTTATTTTTTTAAGAATGATTGTCTGCTCCTCCATTGAGAAATGCGCTGCTCTGCAGAGTTTCACCATTTGCGATTGGTCAGATGCTGCAAACACCATGTCTGTTATGTGAACGCGCACTGATCCAGATTAGAAAACCCTGGCTGCAATTATCGAGTTGACAGCCAGCTTTGTCGTACAGCTGATCTGGATTGCGAATGTCTTGATAAGTCAACCCAGCTAACGGAGAGATATCCCAGCCTTGTTAATTTAGCTTCGTCGTACAGGCCTCTGTGCTGTTACCTATATAAATCTATGGAGACGATCAACACAGAGATCCACAGTATGGATGAGATGGTTGCAGCTTTATTGAAGCAGCTGTTTATCAGCAGTGTGTGATGATCAACAGGAACCAAGTGGTGTCTCATTTCTTAAGGGAAGGTTTTCACCCCTACTCATCACCACTCTGTTTCAACGGGCAAGGGGACAGGGTAGAGGAAGGGGCAAGGGAAGGAATGGGATTGGCCCTTAATCTGGTGGCATTAGGAAAAATGTTCTTTGACACAGGTGTGTGGTCAGCAGTGCCGCACAGTTGTAATCCCAATGTCAGGCTGTGCAATCACACCATGGTATACAGGGCTGCTGTTATTTTTGTATTAAGTAGTACCCAAAAACTTGGTAAAAATGCCCACAGAAAGGCCTATATGTTTACAATGGTGCCACTGCATTTGGGCTATGTAGAAGTATCATTATTTTCATGAAAGCAAAATGTCAGCCTTGTTGTAAATTTATTTTAAAAGCAGTGCAATGTAAACTTTAGGTTTTATGTATTTGTATGTTTGAGTTGAGAAATATTCACTTCAGAACTGTCGTTATATTCTGCCTTTCCTTTGATAACCAAGCAAGTAGACTCATACATTTATGTTTTCTATCATAATCAAAATATAGTCAACTATAATCACAATAGCTCATTATTACCAAACTGCAGTGTTAGTGATCAGCAGTATAAATTAAAGAGTAAACTAATAGAGACCAGTAAACCAGCATCTGCTACTCGGTGTAATTGAATGCAAGGTAAAATGTTTATTCTGTCATCGTCTTGCTTCTGATTGTGGATATTTACCAACTTCTAAACTTTGCTCTGTTGTCTTGTTTAGCTTGGTCATCCTGTCCGTGTCCCTGATGCAGAGACAAAACTCACTTTAAGTGAGAGATCAGCCCACAAGATGGTTCAGTCCCAGTCCAGGTCTTCGCCCTAAATCCAGGCAGCAGCAGCAAAAGGCAAACGTTTGTTTAGGTAAGGTTTAAAACAACAGTAGTGGATTTATAACTTGAAACTTCAAATCTCATATTTTTATTGACTGAAAGACCTACAAAGGGTATTTTCATTTTAGTTATTTGGTGTCGTTTTCTTTCTTCATAACTCTTTTCAACGACAAGTGCCTCAGGCCCTGCCCTTGATGTCAGAATCCTTCAAGGTGTCATTCGGTGAAACAGGAGGGTGTGTGCAGCAGAGCGGACTGCCGTTACCAGTTTTGCACAACCTTCTTGTATGCTTTCCACAGCTCAAAAGAGTGTGGCAGCAGGTCTGCAGGTCGCCACAAGAAGGACATTCTTCTTCCTGGAAGCGCTCAGAGCAAGCGAAACATCAGGAGACTGTAAACAGAAAGTTGACTGGATTCCTGTTTGCATCTGCCATAAAAACGTCTGATTTTTCTCGTCTAATGGGGAAGGAAAGCTGTGGCAGCAGGGAAACTTATTTCAGTAGATGAGCACAAGTTCTGTATTTACTAATGTCTTTATTCCTGTCTGTTTTTTATATGTTTTTTTGCTGTACAGTTCTTGCAGTTTTCAATTATGAATGTGAAGGGAGTTGCAGTAAAATGAACTTCTTTTGCTCATTCTCCCTTTCATACATGTTTACCAGCTGTACATAGTGTTTTTGGGGAGCCCTTGTAATGTTCACGTCTTTTCAATAAATCTGAATTCATTTTTTTACTTATTTGCAGATTGTCTCTTATTCTTAAGTCCATGTTGGACTTTTGCCAACATGTTCGTTTCAGTTTGTCTGTGTTTGGCGCCATCTAGTGGTTGCTTTGTCTTAAGCAAGGAGATTTCAATGTTTTATGATCCAGCTCAGTTTTCTGCTTCATAAGATAAATTAACTTGGCTTGTCACAGTAATGTTCACGTCTAAATAATGCTTAATTTTGGGTGTCAGAATAGAAGAGGAAATGCAGCCTTTGTTTCCTCTGCTCTGGCCTTTTACAGCCCTGTGTGTTTTGAAAATGAGTCCACTTCCATAGCAACCTGCAGTGTGTATGTAATGACACTGAGAGGTTTGTGTCTGGACGAATGTTGGAATGGCAGTCGGTCCCAATTTACTGTAAGGACAGTTTAATGTGAGGAACAATGAGTGGTGTAACTTTCACAGGTAGGATCAGCACTTTTAAGAATTTCTGTTCACTTCTTTTAACTGTTGTTGACTTAAGTTTTCCTCTATATTAAGAGTTTATGAATCTACCTGCTGACAGTTTCGTAAGTAAATTTCCTCATAGCATTTTTAATCTATAACAGTAGTGTTTTTAATCTGCTGTTCCAGTAGATGTTCTGAGTAATATTACTTGTGTCCTTGCAGGAGAAGTGCCTGGCCACTGATGACGTTTTGATTCACAATGACTTCTTAAGTCTGCCGGTAAAGTTTTCCTGATGTAGAGGTGTAAAATTCCTTTGACTAGACTCTTGCTTTGCTCCTTACCCTTCCATCTTTCTTCAGTCTTTCCCGAAGGCTTTGCACTACAATAGAGAGACAGGCTGTTCAAAGTGGTGACTGGCACTGCCGAGGTTGTGTCTAGCACTATCAGGTCAGATCTACACAGCAGCAAATCCCAACTCTTGACTGGTGACCCCAGAGCACTAACCAGACACCCTCCAGTAAACAACCATTACACCGCCTGTGTGAGTATCCGACAGTTCTCTTACAGGGACATTGATTCATTCATAAGCTGAACATTTTAGTTTAACTGGAACCTTCTCCTTGAATGTTGCAGTGCCTGGATAAAGAGCAAGGAATTCAGTGGATAGTGTCAGACAGATTACCCTTTGTCCTTAAAAGTGACTGCTACATTGAATACAGGTATGAGTGCTGAAATATTTGTTTTTGATTCTCTGTTCATTTTAAACTATTGTAGAGATCCTCTGTGTCACAGTTCACAGAATCAGTTCGTTTTCTGCTCCCTAAACTCCAAATCTGTCCAATTAATTAAAATAAAAAGACTAAATAAATAAATTTAGGCTAAATAATAATGGTACTAAATTTGAACTTTGGGAAACAAATTGTTTCTTTTTTGAATATTCCGATTTAAAAGGTAACGTGTCCATTTTTCCATATTGTTTTGAATATTTCCATCTCCAGTCTTGTGAAGTTTGTCTTTATATTATAGTTTTCTCTGTAGGGGTGGGAAAGTAATAGAAAAATAGATTAAATTGCAATTCTGCTTGCTGCAATTTTCAATTTTCAAAACCAGTTGAAAATTTTTGTGCAGCGGAGGCATTATGCATTACATATGAAATAATTCTAGTGACATAATTTTAGAATCCTGTACAAAAAAATCCCATTTTCTTCATTATTGTATGTTTTTCTTGTTAAATATGAGACTTGTATAAGAATGATCATCCCCTGTCATATAATGGTTCACCTTTGCAAAATGAGTCAAAATCATCACACTTACATATTTTTTTACAATCGTCCAGCCCTAGTTTAATCTAATGTGTGTTGGTTATAGTTTAGAATGAAGTATTGTTTGTTTTTGTTGGAAAGTACATGAGATTAGGAACTTAAAAAAATAATCACATTAAATTTGTTTGTTACATTTGTTTGTTGCACTTTCTAAGGAAGAGGACGATGCATACGTGACTGTATCATCCGCATAGAAATGAAACTGTGCCTCAGTAACATTCATGCACAGCTTGTTTATGTAAATAATAAATAGAATTGGGCCCAATATCAGGGCTGTACAGTGGTATGAGAAAATTGGTCTGTGCTAAGAGGTTTTCACTCTTCATCACACAGGTGCTATGACAAAGTGAGAGAGGCGTGTGCACGCCAGACACGCAGATAAGACTTTAGGTTTGACTTGTTCCCCCAAAAACTTCACTCCTCTTTGATTGGAGATTTGAATTTCATGCCCAGTTCATTTATTTATTTCAGGTCAATTTTAGACTCAAGCGGAATGTTTTTTCCCCTTGTCCTTGTCAACAGAGCAAATCCTGTGCGTCTGGAGCGTGAGCGGCCACACTCCGCAATGGTGAGAGAGTGACCTGCTGCAGCACTCACAGACGGGGCAGGCTCAGGGCATAGTACAGGTGTCCTTATGTTGGAGAGGAGCGCTGCTATAATCCCAATTTTTATGTTAAAGCACGTAGGCTAGACGATACTAAAAATGTGTTTCTAGTAGCTTACTTCTCCGTTTGCCTCGTCCTTTCCAATTATGCACTGACGGTTGCAGTGAGTTGGCTGTCAGTGAGAGGACAGAGCGCTCAGTCTGCACTGATTTCTGATTAAAGATTAATGTATAAAACAATGTATTTTCTCTACCCTAATATTATAGCTGCTGCTGTTTGGTTAACAAGACAATACGCGTCTGGTATGACACGGACAGACAGACAGCAGCGTGATGGAGAGATGAGGGAGAGAGAGAGACAGGAGCACAGGGAAGAACATCAGTACAGCCAACACTGCATAAACTTTGTGTGTAGCTATTGTTAGGGTAAAGACGTGATTTAGAGATTATTTATTTTTTTTATTATCGTTGAGCTCCAGTAGTACTGATGTTCTGATTACACTGTTAGGGAGAAAAGAGCGTCTGTTCATTTACATTAGCTCTATAAACATTAGACCCCAGTGTGATAGTACAATATGGACCAAACTCTGACAGTGCTTAATGAAAATGTAACATTGTCAGAAATATTGTCCTATTACTCTGAGTATCAGTAAATATATAAGAGGTGTCCAAACTATGGCCTGTGGGCCAACTGTGGCCCTTGGTCCTTTTGTATTGGCCTGCAAGAAATCCATTAAAAAAGACCCACATAAGAACATAAAACTTTACTCTATTTCTCAGTTTGACTAGGAATAAACAATATTGGGGTTTATACAATATGGAGATATTTACAAATTAAATTTAGCTGATATCAATACCGATATATAAAAATGTATAAATAGTAATATAAATGTAGTTTAGACCAAACACTTCAGTCCTTGAAACACAGTTTAAGGATGAACAAAGAAACACACTTCAGGCTCTAGAACACACTAACGTTTAAGTAATAAGGATAAACACAGAAAAAGACTTCAGCTGCCTGTCCTGTCTAAAGTAGAAAAAAAATGATGAATACAAGCAAAATGATTACAGCAGCAAATAGCAGCACAAATTGAGCTCCTTTGCTCCTCTAAACTCAAAGTCTGATTTCTAAATCATACTGCTCTGCTAAACTTCAAGCACCAACACTTCTGTAAAGTTAGTCAGTGCTTATTCTCTAAAAAAAAGAGTAGGATAAAATCCTAAAAAAAATTCCAAAATCCTAGCAATTACAGTTAGGTCCTCATACCACTCAGTTACCTAACTGTAATCGCTGGGACCATTAAGGCCCGACTACCGAGTGGTATGAGGACCTAACTGTAATCGCTAGGATTATTAAGGCCCAAGCACCGAGTGGTATGAGGACCCAACTGTAATCGCTAGGATTATTAAGGCCCAAGCACCGAGTGGTATGAGGACCTAACTGTAATCGCTAGGATTATTAAGGCCCAAGCACCGAGTGGTATGAGGACCCAACTGTAATCACTGGGGATTATTAAGGCCCAAGCACCGAGTGGTATGAGGACCTAACTGTAATCACTGGGGACTATTAAGGCCCAAGCACCGAGTGGTATGAGGACCCAACTGTAATCACTAGGACTATTAAGGCCCGAGCACCGAGTGGTATGAGGACCTAACTGTAATCACTAGGATTATTAAGGCCCGAGCACCGAGTGGTATGAGGACCTAACTGTAATCACTGGGGATTATTAAGGCCCGAGCACCGAGTGGTATGAGGACCTAACTGTAATCACTAGGATTATTAAGGCCCAAGCACCGAGTGGTATGAGGACCTAACTGTAATCACTGGGGATTATTAAGGCCCGAGCACCGAGTGGTATGAGGACCCAACTGTAATCACTGGGGACTATTAGACCCGAGCACCGAGTGGTATGAGGACCCAACTGTAATCACTGGGGACTATTAGACCCGAGCACCGAGTGGTATGAGGACCCAACTGTAATCACTGGGGACTATTAGACCCGAGCACCGAGTGGTATGAGCACCCAACTGTAATCGCTGGGACTATTAAGGCCCGAGCACCGAGTGGTATGAGGACCCAACTGTAATCGCTGGGACTATTAATGCCCGAGCACCGAGTGGTATGAGGACCCAACTGTAATCGCTGGGACTATTAATGCCCGTGCACCGAGTGGTATGAGGACCCAACTGTAATCACAAGGATTATTAAGGCCCGAGCACCGAGTGGTATGAGGACCTAACTGTAATCACTAGGACTATTACGGCTGGAGCACCGAGTGGTATGAGGACCCAACTGTAATCCCTGGGACTATTAAGGATCGGGCACCGAGTGGTATGAGGACCCAACTGTAATCGCTGGGACTATTAAGGATCGGGCACCGAGTGGCATGAGGACCCAACTGTAATCGCTGGGACTATTAATGCCCGGGCACCGAGTGGTATGAGGACCCAACTGTAATCGCTGGGACTATTAAGGATCGGGCACCGAGTGGTATGAGGACCTAACTGTAATCGCTGGGACTATTAAGGATCGGGCACCGAGTGGTATGAGGACCCAACTGTAATCGCTGGGACTATTAAGGATCGGGCACCGAGTGGCATGAGGACCCAACTGTAATCGCTGGGACTATTAAGGATCGGGCACCGAGTGGTATGAGGACCTAACTGTAATCGCTGGGACTATTAAGGATCGGGCACCGAGTGGTATGAGGACCCAACTGTAATCGCTGGGACTATTAAGGATCGGGCACCGAGTGGCATGAGGACCCAACTGTAATCGCTGGGACTATTAATGCCCGGGCACCGAGTGGCATGAGGACCCAACTGTAATCGCTGGGACTATTAATGCCCGGGCACCGAGTGGTATGAGGACCTAACTGTAATCGCTGGGACTATTAAGGCCCGAGCACCAAGTAGTATGAGGACCTAACTGTAATCACTAGGATTATTAAGGATCGGGCACTGAGTGGTATGAGGACCTAACTGTAATCACTAGGATTATTAAGGCCCGAGCACCGAGTGGTATGAGGACCTAACTGTAATCACTAGGACTATTAAGGCCCGAGCACCGAGTGGTATGAGGACCTAACTGTAATCACTTGGATTATTAAGGATCGGGCACCGAGTGGTATGAGGACCTAACTGTAATTACTAGGATTATTAAGGATCAAGCACTGAGTGGTATGAGGACCTAACTGTAATCACTAGGATTATTAAGGATCAAGCACTGAGTGGTATGAGGACCTAACTGTAATCACTAGGACTATTAAGGATCGGGCACCGAGTGGTATGAGGACCCAACTGTAATCGCTGGGACTATTAAGGCCCGAGCACTGAGTGGTATGAGGACCTAACTGTAATCGCTGGGACTATTAAGGCCCGAGCACTGAGTGGTATGAGGACCTAACTGTAATCACTAGGATTATCAAGGATCGGGCACCGAGTGGTATGAGGACCCAACTGTAATCACTAGGACTATTAAGGCCCGAGCACTGAGTGGTATGAGGACCTAACTGTAATCGCTGGGACTATTAAGGCCCGAGCACTGAGTGGTATGAGGACCTAACTGTAATCACTAGGATTATTAAGGATCGGGCACCGAGTCGCATGAGGACCTAACTGTAATCACTAGGACTATTAAGAACCGGGCACCGAGTGGTATGAGGACCTATACCACTTGGTGCTCGGGCCCTAATAATGATAATGTTTGCTGCTAGCTAACCAAAGAATTCCCAGTAAAACCTTGCCCTTTCTAAATGAATACGGGTAAAAGCATAAAAGCATCATTATAAATCAGTATCATATTCAGTTCATCAGTAAAGTTTTTAACCAAAGATGACCAGAAACAAACGGACCATTTCCCACTCCTCCCAGTCACATGATTAAGGCTCACTTTCTTTGGCATAAATAGCCAACATCTTCATCGTTTTAGGACGGTATAAAGTGTTGCACATTTTCTCAAAATTGATGTTAAGAAACTGATTAGAACAAAGAAATCCAAGAAGTGTCCAGTATTCCTGAATTCACTCTGAGACCCTCTGCATTAGAATGACATATTTTTATGGATGCTACTACTGCTGGGACAGCAGATGGTGATGTTGCTCTAAACATTCAAGACCACTCCCACACCAGACTCTCCTTATCATGCTTCCTTCCCTCCTCATCCTCCATCTCAATGGATCTGGCACACTAGTGAGACCCTCTCTCTATGCTTGTCACGCCCCGCACAGATATCAGCCTGTTCTCTTGCATATTCCAGCTCTCTCTAAACACTCCCTGAAACACAGGAACCAAAACATAGCTGTCTATAATAAGATACATTTAAGGACAAAGTTTAGACTGAATGGATGCTTTATTGAAAGAAAAACCTTCTCTTTCATAACAGAACAGTCAACTTTTATACCTGCAGCCAGTATTTCACATCTGGACGGTGGGTCGTCTGTTTTCTTCTTTCTTTGAAATAAGCATCCTACAAACATCAGTTTGGTTATCAAACAACAAAAATGTCGAAACAGAGATGAAGACTAATGTAAACACAATAAAGCATGTGGGAAGAAAGAGACTATCACCATGGAAACAACATCCTGTCACTTAGTGCTCGCCATCTACCACTGACCCCTCCCCAATATAACATCTTTCTGTTGCTTCCCTTCTAAACAGTGATTATTTATTTCTCCACCTTTGTAACTTATCAAAAACACCTTCCCATCTCACAGTTCTGCATTATCATTACCGTGTTGTTCACAGTTGAATGTGGACCAGGTGAACACGCTGGATGGTCCAAAAGAGTGAGGACATTCTCCTGAAGGAATCCTTAGTCAGAGACGAGGGCCCTCAGTCACTACCACACAGACATGGGCCCTCAGTCACTACCACACAGACAAGGGCCCTCAGTCACTACCACACAGACATGGGCCCTCAGTCACTACCACACAGACATGTGCCCTCAGTCACTACCACACAGACATGGGCCCTCAGTCACTACCACACAGACAAGGGCCCTCAGTCACTACCACACAAACAAGGGCCCTCAGTCACTACCACACAAACGAGGGCCCTCAGTCACTACCACACAGACAAGGGCCCTCAGTCACTACCACACAAACGAGGGCCCTCAGTCACTACCGCACAGACAAGGGCCCTCAGTCACTACCACACAAACGAGGGCCCTCAGTCATTATCACACAGACGAGGGCCCTCGGTCACTACCACAGAGATGAGGGCCCTCAGTCATTACCACAGAGACAAGGGCCCTCAGTCCCTACCACACACACAGGGGCCCTCAGTCACTACCACACAAACGAGGGCCCTCGGTCACTAGCACAGAGATGAGGGCCCTCATACGCTACCACAGAGACGAGGGCCCTCATACACTTCCACAGAGACAAGGGCCCTCATACAATACCACACAGATGAGGGCCCTCAGTCACTACCACAGAGACGAGGGCCCTCACTCATTACCACAGAGACCAGGGCCCTCAGTCACTACCCGAAACATGAGGGCCCTCATACACTACCACAGGGATGAGAGCCCCCGATCATTACCACACAGAAACGAGGGCCCCCAGTCACTACAGCACAGACAAAGGCCCCCAGTCATTACCACACAGACAAGGGCCCTCAGTCATTACCACACAGAGACGAGGGCCCTCAGTCTCTACCGCAGAGACGAGGGCCCCCAGTCACAACCACACAGACAAGGGCCCTCAGTCACTTCTACAGAGACGAGGGCCCTCAGTCATTACCACACAGACGAGGGCCCTCATACACTACCACAGAGACGAGGGCCCTCATACACTACCACAGACACGACGGCCCTCATACACTACCACACAGATGAGGGCCCTCAGTCACTACCACAGAAATGAGGGCCCTCAGTCACTATCACAGACATGAGGGCCCTCAGTCATTACCACAGAGACGAGGGCCCTCAGTCACTACCACAGACATGAGGGCCCTCAGTCATTACCACAGAGACGAGGGCCCTCAGTCATTACCACAGAGACAAGGGCCCTCAGTCACTACCACAGACATGAGGGCCCTCAGTCATTACCACAGAGACGAGGGCCCTCAGTCATTACCACAGACATGAGGGCCCTCAGTTATTACCACAGAGACAAGGGCCCTCAGTCACTACCACAGACATGAGGGCCCTCAGTCATTACCACAGAGACGAGGGCCCTCAGTCATTACCACAGAGACAAGTGCCCTCAGTCTCTACCGAAGAGACGAGGGCCCTCAGTCACTACCGCACAGACAAGGGCCCTCAGTCATTACTGAACAGACGAGGGCCCCCAGTCATTACCACACGGACGAGGGCCCTCAGTCACTACCACATAGACGAGGGCCCTCAGTCACTACCACACAGACGAGGGCCCTCAGTCAATACCACATGGACAAGGGCCCTCATACACTACCACAGAAACAAGGGCCCTCATACAATACCACACAGACAAGGGCCCTCAGTCATTACCACAGAGACGAGGGCCCTCACTCATTACCACAATGACGAGGGCCCCCAGTCATTACCACACAGATGAGGGCCCTCAGTCATTACCGCAAAAACGAGGGCCCTCAGTAATTACCACAGAGACGAGGGCCCTCAGTCTCTACCGCAGAAACGAGGGCCCTCAGTCACTACCACAGAGACGAGGGCCCTCAGTCACTACCACACAGACAAGGGCCCTCAGTCACTACCACAAAGACGAGGGCCCTCAGTCACTACCACATAGACGAGGGCCGTCATACACTACCACAGAGACGAGGGCCCTCAGTAATTACCACAGAGACGAGGGCCCTCAGTCACTACCCCACAGACGAGGGCCCTCAGTCACTACCACACAGACGAGGGCCCTCAGTCACTACCACACAGACGAGGGCCCCCAGTCACTGCCACACAGACAAGGGCCCTCAGTCACTACCACAAAGATGAGGGCCCTCATACAATACCACAGGGATGAGGACCCTCGGTCATTACCACACAGAGACGAGGGCCCTCAGTCATTACCACAAGGACGAGGTCCCTCTGTCATTACCACGGAGATGAGGGCCCTCAGTCACTACCACATAGACGAGGGCCCTCAGTCACTACACACAGACGAGGGCCCTCATACACTACCACAGAGACGAGGGCCCTCAGTCACTACCACAGAGACGAGAGCCCCCAGTCACAACCACAGAGACGAGAGCCCCCAGTCACAACCACAGAGACGAGGGCCCTCAGTCTTTCAACACAGAGACGAGGGCCTCCAGTCACTACCCCACAGACGAGGGCCCTCAGTCTCTACCGCAGAGACGAGGGCCTCCAGTCACTACCACAGAGACGAGAGCCCTCAGTCTCTACCGCAGAGACGAGGGCCTCCAGTCACTACCACAGAGACGAGAGCCCTCAGTCTCTACCACAGAGACGAGGGCCCCCAGTCACAACCACAGAGACGAGGGCCCTCAGTCATTACCACACAAAGACGAGGGCCCTCAGTCTTTCCCCACAGAGACGAGGGCCCTCAGTCACTACCGCAGAGACGAGGGCCTCCAGTCACTACCACAGAGACGAGGGCCCCCAGTCACAGCCACACAGACGAGGGCCCTCAGTCACAACCACACAGACGAGAGCCCTCAGTCATTACTACACAGACAAGGGCCCTCAGTCTTTCCACACAGAGACGAGGGCCCTCAGTCTCTACCGCAGAAACAAGGGCCCCCAGTCACAACCACACAGACGAGAGCCCTCAGTCATTACTACACAGACGAGGGCCCTCAGTCATTCCACACAGAGACGAGGACCTCCAGTCACAACCACACAGACGAGGGCCCTCAGTCATTACCACACAGAGACGAGGGCCCTCAGTCTCTACCGCAGAGACGAGGGCCCCCAGTCACAACCACACAGACAAGGGCCCTCAGTCACTTCTACAGAGACGCGGGCCCTCATACAATACCACACAGACAAGGGCCCTCAGTCACTACACACAGACGAGGGCCCTCAGTCATTACCACACAGACGAGGGCCCTCATACAATACCACAGAGACAAGGGCCCTCATACACTACCACACAGATGAGGGCCCTCAGTCACTACCACAGAAATGAGGGCCCTCAGTCACTACCACAGACATTAGGGCCCTCAGTCATTACCACAGAGACGAGGGCCCTAAGACTCTACCGCAGAAAAAAGGGCCCTAAGTCATTACCACAGAGACAAGGGCCCTCAGTCACTACCACAGACATGAGGGCCCTCAGTCATTACCACAGAGACAAGGGCCCTCAGTCACTACCACAGACATGAGGGCCCTCAGTCATTACCACACAGACGAGGGCCCTCAGTCTCTACCGCAGAGACGAGGGCCCTCAGTCTCTACCACAGAGACGAAAGCCCTCAGTCTCTACCACAGAGACGAGGGCCCCCAGTCACAACCACACAGACAAGGGCCCTCAGTCACTTCTACAGAGACGCGGGCCCTCATACAATACCACACAGACAAGGGCCCTCAGTCACTACACACAGACATGGGCCCTCAGTCACTACCACACAGACATGGGCCCTCAGTCACTACACACAGACGAGGGCCCTCAGTCATTACCACACAGACGAGGGCCCTCATACACTACCACAGAGACGAGGGCCCTCATACACTACCACACAGATGAGGGCCCTCAGTCACTACCACAGAAATGAGGGCCCTCAGTCACTACCACAGACATTAGGGCCCTCAGTCATTACCACAGAGACGAGGGCCCTCAGTCTCTACCGCAGAAACGAGGGCCCTCAGTCATTACCACAGAGACAAGGGCCCTCAGTCACTACCACAGACATGAGGCCCCTCAGTCATTACCACAGAGACGAGGGCCCTCAGTCATTACCACAGAGACCAGGGCCCTCAGTCTCTACCGAAGAGACGAGGGCCCTCAGTCACTACCGCACAGACAAGGGCCCTCAGTCATTACTACACAGACGAGGGCCCCCAGTCATTACCACACGGACGAGGGCCCTCAGTCACTACCGCACAGACAAGGGCCCTCAGTCATTACTACACAGACGAGGGCCCCCAGTCATTACCACACGGACGAGGGCCCTCAGTCACTACCACATAGACGAGGGCCCTCAGTCACTACCACACAGACGAGGGCCCGCAGTCAATACCACATGGACAAGGGCCCTCATACACTACCACAGAAACAAGGGCCCTCATACAATACCACACAGATGAGGGCCCTCAGTCATTACCACAGAGACGAGGGCCCTCACTCATTACCACAATGACGTCTCTACCAGTCTCTACCACAGACATGAGGGCCCTCAGTCATTACCACAGAGAGGAGGGCCCTCAGTCACTACCACAGACATGAGGGCCCTCAGTCATTACCACAGAGACGAGGGCCCTCAGTCTTTCCACACAGAGACGAGGGCCCTAAGTCATTACCATACAGACGAGGGCCCTCAGTCACTACCGCACAGACGAGGGCCCTTAGTCACTACCACACGGACGAGGGCCCTCAGTCACTACCGCACAGACGAGAGCCCTCAGTCATTACCACACAGACAAGGGCCCTCAGTCTTTCCACAGAGACAAGGGCCCCCAGTCACAACCACAGAGACGAGGGCCCTCAGTCTTTCCACACAGAGACGAGGGCCTCCAGTCACTACCACAGAGACGACAGCCCTCAGTCACTACCACAGAGACGAGGGCCCTCATACAATACCACAGGGATGAGGGCCCTCAGTCATTACCACAGAGAGGAGGGCCCTCAGTCACTACCATAGACATGAGGGCCCTCAGTCATTACCACAGAGACACGGCCCCTCAGTCACTACCACAGACATGAGGGCCCTCAGTCATTACCACAGAGACGAGGGCCCTCAGTCACTACCACACAGATGAGGGCCCTCAGTCATTACCACGGAGACAAGGGCCCTCAGTCACTACCACAGACATGAGGGCCCTCAGTCATTACCACACAGAGACGAGGGCCCTCAGTCTCTACTGCAGAGACGAGGGCCCCCAGTCACAACCACACAGACAAGGGCCCTCAGTCACTTCTACAGAGACGCGGGCCCTCATACAATACCACACAGACAAGGGCCCTCAGTCACTACACACAGACGAGGGCCCTCAGTCATTACCACACAGACGAGGGCCCTCATACACTACCACAGAGACGAGGGCCCTCATACACTACCACACAGATGAGGGCCCTCAGTCACTACCACAGAAATGAGGGCCCTCAGTCACTACCACAGACATTAGGGCCCTCAGTCATTACCACAGAGACGAGGGCCCTCAGTCTCTACCGCAGAAACGAGGGCCCTCAGTCATTACCACAGAGACAAGGGCCCTCAGTCACTACCACAGACATGAGGCCCCTCAGTCATTACCACAGAGACGAGGGCCCTCAGTCATTACCACAGAGACCAGGGCCCTCAGTCTCTACCAAAGAGACGAGGGCCCTCAGTCACTACCGCACAGACAAGGGCCCTCAGTCATTACTATACAGACGAGGGCCCCCAGTCATTACCACACGGACGAGGGCCCTCAGTCACTACCACATAGACGAGGGCCCTCAGTCACTACTACACAGACGAGGGCCCGCAGTCAATACCACATGGACAAGGGCCCTCATACACTACCACAGAAACAAGGGCCCTCATACAATACCACACAGATGAGGGCCCTCAGTCATTACCACAGAGACGTCTCTACCAGTCTCTACCACAGACATGAGGGCCCTCAGTCATTACCACAGAGACGAGGGCCCTCAGTCTTTCCACACAGAGACGAGGGCCCTCACTCAATACCACACGGACGAGGGCCCTCAGTCACTACCTCACAGACGAGAGCCCTCAGTCATTACCACACAGACAAGGGCCCTCAGTCTTTCCACAGAGACGAGGGCCCCCAGTCACAACCACAGAGACGAGGGCCCTCAGTCTTTCCACACAGAGACGAGGGCCCCCAGTCACTACCACAGAGACGAGAGCCCTCAGTCACTACCACAGAGACGAGGGCCCTCATACAATACCAGAGGGATGAGGGCCCTCAGTCATTACCACAGAGAGGAGGGCCCTCAGTCACTACCATAGACATGAGGGCCCTCAGTCATTACCACAGAGACACGGCCCCTCAGTCACTACCACAGACATGTGGACCCTCAGTCATTACCACAGAGACGAGGGCCCTCAGTCACTACCACAGACATAAGGGCCCTCAGTCATTACTAGCCAGACGAGAGCCATATATATTTATGTACAGTACATACAGTGCTTAACAAATGTATTTTTTTTTTAAATCAGTAAATTTGAAAATTCATGGATAACATTAATAACTTTCCAATAATTATACATGCCCACACAGACACACGCCCACACGGACACACCCACACAGACATACGCCCACACGGACACACCCACACGGACATATGCCCACACAGTCACACGCCCACACAGACACGCCCACACAGACATACGCCCACACAGACACGCCCACACAGACATACGCCCACACAGTCACACGCCCACACAGACACGCCCACACAGACATACGCCCACACAGTCACACGCCCACACAGACACGCCCACACAGACATATGCCCACACAGACATACACCCACACGGACACGCCCACATGGACACACGCCCACACAGTCACACGCCCACACAGACATACGCCCACACAGTCACACGCCCACACAGAAACGCCCACACAGACACGCCCACACAGACATACGCCCACACAGACATATGCCCACATGGACATGCCCACACAGTCACATGCCCACACAGACACGCCCACACAAACACACGCCCACACAGACATATGCCCACACAGTCACACGCCCACACAGACATACGCCCACACAGTCACACGCCCACACAGACATACGACCACACAGTCACACGCCCACACAGACATACGCCCACACAGACACGCCCACACAGTCACACGCCCACACAGACACGCCCACACAGACATTCGCCCACACAGTCACACGCCCACACAGACACGCCAACACAGACATAGGCGCACATGGACACGCCCACACAGACATACACCCACACAGACACATGCCCACATAGACACATGCCCACACAGACACACGCCCACACAGACACGCCCACACAGACATACGCCCACACAGACACGCCCACACAGTCACATGCCCACACAGACACGCCCACACAGACATACGCCCACACAGACACGCCCACACAGACACATGCCCACACAGACATATGCCCACACAGACACGCCCACACAGACATATGCCCACACAGACACGCCCACACAAACATATGCCCACACAGACACACGCCCACACAGACACACGCCCACACAGACATATGCCCACACAGTCACATGCCCACACAGACATATGCCCACACAGACACGCCCACACAGACATATGCCCACACAGACACGCCCACACAGACATATGCCCACACAGACATATGCCCACACAGACACGCCCACACAGACATATGCCCACACAGACACACGCCCACACAGACACGCCCACACAGACATACGCCCACACAGACATGCCCACACAGACACGCCCACACAGACACACGCCCACACAGACACATGCCCACACAGACATACGCCCGCACAGACACGCCCACACAGACACGCCCACACAGACATATGCCCACACAGACACGCCCACACAGACATACACCCACACAGACACGCCCACACAGTCACATGCCCACACAGACACGCCCACACAGACAGATGCCCACACAGACACGCCCACACAGACATATGCCCACACAGACACACGCCCACACAGACACGCCCACACAGACACACGCCCACACAGACATACGCCCACACCGACACCCCCATACAGACATATGCCCACACAGTCACATGCCCACACAGACACACCCACACAGACATATGCCCACACAGACACACGCCCACACAGACATACGCCCACACAGACACGCCCACACAGACACATGCCCACACAGACACATGCCCACACAGACACACGCCCACACAGACACGCCCACACAGACACGCCCACATAGACATATGCCCACACAGACACGCCCATACAGACACACGCCCACACAGACACGCCCACACAGACATATGCCCACACAGACATATGCCCACACAGACACGCCCACACAGACATATGCCCACACAGACACACGCCCACACAGACACGCCCACACAGACATATGCCCACACAGACACGCCCACACAGACATACACCCACACAGACACACGCCCACACAGACATATGCCCACACAGACACGCCCACACAGACACGCCCACACAGACATATGCCCACACAGACATACACCCACACAGACACACGCCCACACAGACATATGCCCACACAGACACGCCCATACAGACACACGCCCACACAGACACGCCCACACAGACATATGCCCACACAGACATATGCCCACACAGACACACGCCCACACAGACACGCCCACACAGACACGCCCACACAGACATATGCCCACACAGACAGTTAAAGCAATAAGATAAAGCCTCTGGAACTGTTAGCATCATATCTTCTTAGGAGATTCAGTAACTGCTTACATTTTCACCTTTTTGTACCAATCCTTTTGTAAAGAATCAGTAATTCCTTCAGAGTTACATTTCAAAGAATTCTTCACTAGATGGTCACTGCTTCATGCAAAAGTCTATGAGTCTATTCAAAAGTCTAACGGAACGCATAATAATTTCTGATGTCTGTAAGAGTTGAACCAGTACTGATTTTTAAAGAGAGGACAGGAACAATGATGGAGATTTTAGGAGCATCTTAGGACTAATTGATTAAGATTAAAATGCAAACTGATGAGGAAAAAGAAAGAATCAGAGGTAGAGTGATGAAGGAGCTCTCCACTTGAGCAAGCAATGCCTTGTTGCCATGGCAGCATCATCCTTCTGGTCTCCATGGGAACACCGGAATCCTGTTGCAGCTTGAAAATGCCCCTGGGCATATAGAGAGAGTGAAAAACACAGAGAATGAAAGGAGGAGGAAATAGAGGATTAAAAAGAGTACCAGAACACCTCAGGAGCCGACAGAATTTAGGCTGACCTGAAAAATGCTGGGGATGTGCTCTATTCCCACTCCTCCCTCAGCTGTAGCCTACCCCTTTAACATCCTCACCTGATCTCTCACACCTTTTCAATGCAGGACTGGCAGTTTAGGTGAATGTCTGGTTTTCATACAAAGCAATTCTCATTTTTATTCAGGGGACTGTCATTGTGCTGCGCACATGCTCACCAGCCATCCTACTGTTGTTGTTTGTGTAATTCATCTGTTTGTTCTAAACTGGCTCCTGTTCAGTCTCAGAGCATAAGTAGCTCTTTTAATAAGCCAGCTTTTCTAAGAAACACATGATTCCCTCAGACAGAAATCCTATTGTAACAGGAAATGGAAAACAATACACCTCTGTATTTTACAGTCCCCTCTCTTTGTGCAGCCACACATCACTCCATGTACAAGTGTTTTCATGGTGGACTGATGGCAGCATTTCCTATTTTCAACTACAGGGGTCTCTTTTCCCCTCGCTTTCACTGACTGATACAAACGCCAGTTTGATGACGCTGGAAAATCAGAATATCATCTGCACTGAAGAAATGTAACGCAAAATGCAAGTAAATTTGAAGGACTTAGTGTTAGTGAGTGGAAAGCATTGAATTATGAGGATCAGATCCTCCTGATTGGAAATAAACACAAGATACTTGTGTCCACTAGAGAGGACAGGGACATCAGCCCAGGAATTTGTGGTGGTGATTAACTCATAATAGGGCACATGTTTGGCACTTAGAAAATAGAATTTAAAGAAATGTGCCATACATAGCACACTGATTCTTGGGAATCTGGATAAAACATGTCCCACTAAGAAAAATGCTAATTCTGTTGGAAATTAAAAACATTTTCATGAATAAAAAGAATCAAGATTATAATCAGGGGATCCTTTGCACATATGTAAGATTCTTTTATAGGTTTATTTGTATTTTTTATTAATTTAATGATTATATGTTGGCCCATTGCCTACAAAACCTGTTGTCCTCAGATAGGAGGTAATCATTCAACTTGATTAAAAAAACAAAAAATAATAATTAAATTGAATAATATCTTTACCACATGAAAGAGTAAATTTTAATATGTATTAAAAACTAAAAACTGTGGGTTTTTAACAGTATTTACTATTATTTTGTGCTTGCTCAAAATGTGTCCCACATATCCATCACCACTGTCAGATATTTATAAAAAGCAATAAAATCAGGCAACTACAAGGTCAACTACTTTCCTGAAGACCCCATTTTCAAACCTTCAGCTCTTCTGCATGCTTCAAGATCACTCAAGCTTCTGTAACTTTGGTATTTTCTCTTAAACTTATTCATATTTTTGGACACTTCTACTGTCACAACCATAACATGTCAACACCGTCTCTTCTGTATAAAAAAATATTTGAATAGATTATGAGATAAATGTTTACTTTTTAAGAAGAGGTCTGAAGTACAGAGGAAACTGAGGGAAAACAAGATGGCTAATGTGAACAACTCAAGCATATCATGTGAAAGAGTAGGTTTTTTGTCACCCACCGTCAGGTGGTGACAAAAACCTCCAAATGGTCCTAAATGGAGACTAGAATATAATTGTTGATCACAATAAATACCAATAAGATCTGTAATGTTTCATTAACCTCTTTTATATTTTTTTTATGTAATTCCTCCTATATTTCTTCTATAACGTCCATCCTAAGGGATGAGGTGGGCCTTCCCTCTCTCATTTCACTACTATGCCATGTTCATTTGGGATGCACATAATGCACCTACTACCTACCTACATAGCACATAGTATACACCGTGTTCCACATTATTATGCAAGTGATATTTTTCTCTGATTTTCCTAAATATTAATGCAAATGACAGTCAGAATATTTTTCAAGTCATCAGCCATAGAGCATAATTCAGATGTTTTTGAACAAACTTCATAATGACAAAAATTATTTTTTTAAAAATAAAAACCTCAAAATGCACTTTTCCACATTATTAAGCACAACAGCTTTTTAAAACATTTTATAGATTGTAAAGAACTGAAAATGGTCATTTGTTGAGTTTGCAGCATTAGGAGGTCATATTTAGTGAAATCAAAGCTATTTCAATCAAAAACATCTGAACAGGCCAAGTTCATGTTAACATAGGAGCCCTTCTCTGATATCACCTTCACTCTTCTTCATCCATTGAACTTGTGAGTTTTTGGAGAGTTTCTGCTTGAATTTCTTTGCAGGATGTCAGAATATCCTCCCAGAGCTGCTGTTTTGATGTGAACTGCCTCCCACCCTCATAGATCTTTAGCTTGAGGATGCTCCAAAGGTTCTCAGTAGGGTTAAAGGTCAGGGGAGGATGGGGGCCACACCATGAGTTTCTCTCCTTTTATGCCCATAGCAGCCAATGACACAGAGGGATTCTTTGCAGCATGAGATGGTTCATTGTCATGCACAAAGATCATTTTGCTACAGAAGGCACGGTTCTCTTTTTGTACCATGGAAGAAAGTGGTCAGTCAGAAACTCTATATACTTTGCCGAGGTCATTTTCACACCTTCAGGGACCCTAAAGGGGCCTACCAGCTCTCTCCTCATGATTCCGCCCCAAACATGACTCCGCCCCCTCCTTGTTGACATCCCAGCCTCATTGGGACATGGTGGCCATCCACCAACCATCCACTACTCCTCCATCTGGACCATCCAGGGTTGCACGGCACTCATCAGTCAACCAGACTGTTTGAAAATGAGTCTTCATGTATTTCTGGGCCCACTGCAACCGTTTCTGCTTGTGAGCATTGGTTAGGGGGGGCTGGATAGTAGGTTTATACATGACTGCAAGCCTCTGGAGGATCCTACACCTTGAGGTTGGTGGGACTCCAGAGACACCAGCAGCTTCAAATACTTGTTTGCTGCTTTGTAATGGTATTTTAGCATCTGCTCTCTTAATCTGATGTATTTGTCCGTCAGAAACCTTCCTCATTATGTCTTTATCTGCAGGAACCCGTCTGTGCTCTGAATCAGACACTAATTTCTTCACAGTATGATGATCACGATTAATTTTTCCTGAAATATCGAATGTTTTCATTCCTTATCCGAGGCATTACACTATTTGACACTTTTCAGCAGCAGAGAGATCCTTTTTCTTTCCCATATTGCTGAAACCTGTGGCCTGCTTAATAATGTGGAACATGTGGAAAAGCGCATTTTGAGGTTTTTATTAAAAAAAAAAAATAGTTATCATTATGAAGTTTGTTCAAAAACATTTGAATTATACAATAACTATTGATTACTTGAAAAATATTATGACTGTCATTTGCATTGATATTTAGAAAATCAGAGAAAAATGTTGTTTGCATAATAATGTGGAATGCGGTGTACAATATCCCTTTTAGGCTATCCAGCAACAACATTTAACCAAATCTAACATTCACTGTAAGTTTACAGAAGAATATAATGTATTATTTTATGAGTAGGGGGCACTAGATGACAGTTTAAGATGATGTCAGTGGTGCATTGTACATTATTCCTACTGGTAATGACTTTATTTTTTACTATGATGATTTGATATTTGATTATATGGGGATGGGGTACTTAATGATGATATTGCTTCATTGTACCTTATATTCCTTGAAAAATGTTTATCACAGTGCTCAGGATTGTTATTTTTTGGAACAAATAGTTAAATAAAGTTGTTCAGCAAGAAGCCATTGACTTGAGTGGTATACATTTCAGAGTTGTATGCTGTAATGAGGCCACTTTCACCACAGTCGGATTAGTGTCACCACCGTCAGTTCTAAAGTCACCACCGTCAGCGGGAGATTTATTTGTTTTAAATAAATATTCTTACAATGTGTTTCTTCAGCGCTGTTGAGTTATTAAAGTAATAGTCTCTTTTAATACTAAAATATGTTTGTTAAATAAGAAAACATTACTTTTTCTATTTAGACTAAACGTAAACATTGTATGATGTTAGATCTTTTAAAGGAGTACACGTGAAACAGTAAAAAAATGAACAAAAGTGAATATTCAACATTTAACAGCGTATATGTGCACTAAGAATCCCAGATTAATGAGTTAAAAACTCTAAATACATATTAGAACAAATAAATAAAAAATCATTTGTTTTTTATTGTGTCTGACGGTGTTGACAAAAACAAAGTAATAACCTGAAAAACGCCTATTTTGAAATAAAAGTACAAAATGAGGAGGTTGCACCAGTACATTGCTGAACAGCCAAGACTTTGGTCTATAATGATATACCTTCAGATTTTGGAATTTAACTTACTTTTTATTTTCAAAATTAAAACCTATTTTATCCAAGTTCCCAAGAATCAGTGACCAAACTCATAATTTCTGCACCACTTCACTTCAATCAGCTCTTTATGAAATTCAGAACAGATATTAGGAAACAGGAGCAGCCAATCTCTAACTCGAGGCATAAAACAAAGGCCTACCCAGCCCTGCACATTGCTCCTGTACCTGTGTTTTCTGCATGCTTCTATGGAATTAAATAAGGTCCACAAAAAGTTTGGACTTTTTAGCTGTGAAACTATTTTCTGATCTCAGTTCAGATTTGCAGCACATTCCTTAAAATTTGTGCTTGTGCATAATTTCATCCAGAATATTCTACAAAGTCTGAGCTATGGACACACAAGTTTCCTATCCTCATGTGTGACCCTGAAGTAACAAGACCACGCCTCGAGTCACAGATATGAATTTGGACCCTTTCTGTGCAGCTAACTTTCATAGGGCCTAACTTTTCAACAGACAATCTGATCAGAGGAATCACATTCTGTCCAATCAGAGAATAGCCTAGATCAGACTCATTCTACCACTGACACAACAGAGGAGAATAGCCTAGATCAGACTCATTCTACCACTGAGACAACAGAGGAGAATAGCCTAGATCAGACTCATTCTACCACTGAGACAACAGAGGAGAATAGCCTAGATCAGACTCATTCTACCACTGGAGAATACAGAGGAGAATAGCCTAGATCAGACTCATTCTACCATGAGACAACAGAGGAGAATAGCCTAGATCAGACTCATTCTACCACTGAGACAACAGAGGAGAATAGCCTAGATCAGACTCATTCTACCATGAGACAACAGAGGAGAATAGCCTAGATCAGACTCATTCTACCACTGAGACAACAGAGGAGAATAGCCTAGATCAGACTCATTCTACCACTGAGACAACAGAGGAGAATAGCCTAGATCAGACTCATTCTACCACTGAGACAACAGAGGAGAATAGCCTAGATCAGACTCATTCTACCACTGAGACAACAGAGGAGAATAGCCTAGATCAGACTCATTCTACCACTGAGACAACAGAGGAGAATAGCCTAGATCAGACTCATTCTACCATGAGACAACAGAGGAGAATAGCCTAGATCAGACTCATTCTACCACTGAGACAACAGAGGAGAATAGCCTAGATCAGACTCATTCTACCACTGAGACAACAGAGGAGAATAGCCTAGATCAGACTCATTCTACCACTGAGACAACAGAGGAGAATAGCCTAGATCAGACTCATTCTACCACTGAGACAACAGAGGAGAATAGCCTAGATCAGACTCATTCTACCACTGAGACAACAGAGGAGAATAGCCTAGATCAGACTCATTCTACCACTGGAGAATACAGAGGAGAATAGCCTAGATCAGACTCATTCTACCATGAGACAACAGAGGAGAATAGCCTAGATCAGACTCATTCTACCACTGAGACAACAGAGGAGAATAGCCTAGATCAGACTCATTCTACCATGAGACAACAGAGGAGAATAGCCTAGATCAGACTCATTCTACCACTGAGACAACAGAGGAGAATAGCCTAGATCAGACTCATTCTACCACTGAGACAACAGAGGAGAATAGCCTAGATCAGACTCATTCTACCACTGAGACAACAGAGGAGAATAGCCTAGATCAGACTCATTCTACCACTGAGACAACAGAGGAGAATAGCCTAGATCAGACTCATTCTACCACTGAGACAACAGAGGAGAATAGCCTAGATCAGACTCATTCTACCATGAGACAACAGAGGAGAATAGCCTAGATCAGACTCATTCTACCACTGAGACAACAGAGGAGAATAGCCTAGATCAGACTCATTCTACCACTGAGACAACAGAGGAGAATAGCCTAGATCAGACTCATTCTACCATGAGACAACAGAGGAGAATAGCCTAGATCAGACTCATTCTACCACTGAGACAACAGAGGAGAATAGCCTAGATCAGACTCATTCTACCACTGAGACAACAGAGGAGAATAGCCTAGATCAGACTCATTCTACCATGAGACAACAGAGGAGAATAGCCTAGATCAGACTCATTCTACCATGAGACAACAGAGGAGAATAGCCTAGATCAGACTCATTCTACCACTGAGACAACAGAGGAGAATAGCCTAGATCAGACTCATTCTACCACTGAGACAACAGAGGAGAATAGCCTAGATCAGACTCATTCTACCACTGAGACAACAGAGGAGAATAGCCTAGATCAGACTCATTCTACCACAGAGACAACAGAGGAGAATAGCCTAGATCAGACTCATTCTACCACAGAGACAACAGAGGAGAATAGCCTAGATCAGACTCATTCTACCACTGAGACAACAGAGGAGAATAGCCTAGATCAGACTCATTCTACCACTGAGACAACAGAGGAGAATAGCCTAGATCAGACTCATTCTACCACTGGAGACACAGACGAGGATAGCCTAGATCAGACTCATTCTACCACTGAGACAACAGAGGAGAATAGCCTAGATCAGACTCATTCTACCACTGAGACAACAGAGGAGAATAGCCTAGATCAGACTCATTCTACCACTGAGACAACAGAGGAGAATAGCCTAGATCAGACTCATTCTACCACTGAGACAACAGAGGAGAATAGCCTAGATCAGACTCATTCTACCACTGAGACAACAGAGGAGAATAGCCTAGATCAGACTCATTCTACCATGAGACAACAGAGGAGAATAGCCTAGATCAGACTCATTCTACCACTGAGACAACAGAGGAGAATAGCCTAGATCAGACTCATTCTACCACTGAGACAACAGAGGAGAATAGCCTAGATCAGACTCATTCTACCACTGAGACAACAGAGGAGAATAGCCTAGATCAGACTCATTCTACCACTGAGACAACAGAGGAGAATAGCCTAGATCAGACTCATTCTACCACTGAGACAACAGAGGAGAATAGCCTAGATCAGACTCATTCTACCGCTGAGACAACAGAGGAGAATAGCCTAGATCAGACTCATTCTACCGCTGAGACAACAGAGGAGAATAGCCTAGATCAGACTCATTCTACCACTGAGACAACAGAGGAGAATAGCCTAGATCAGACTCATTCTACCACTGAGACAACAGAGGAGAATAGCCTAGATCAGACTCATTCTACCACTGGAGACAACAGAGGAGGATAGCCTAGATCAGACTCATTCTACCACTGGAGACAACAGAGAATAGCCTAGATCAGACTCATTCTACCACTGGAGACAACAGAGAATAGCCTAGATCAGACTCATTCTACCACTGGAGACACAGAGGAGGATAGCCTAGATCAGACTCATTCTACCACTGGAGACAACAGAGAATAGCCTAGATCAGACTCATTCTACCACTGGAGACACAGAGGAGGATAGCCTAGATCAGACTCATTCTACCACTGAGACAACAGAGAATAGCCTAGATCAGACTCATTCTACCACTGGAGACAACAGAGAATAGCCTAGATCAGACTCATTCTACCACTGAGACAACAGAGGAGAATAGCCTAGATCAGACTCATTCTACCACTGGAGACAACAGAGAATAGCCTAGATCAGACTCATTCTACCACTGGAGACACAGAGGAGGATAGCCTAGATCAGACTCATTCTACCACTGGAGACAACAGAGAATAGCCTAGATCAGACTCATTCTACCACTGGAGACAACAGAGAATAGCCTAGATCAGACTCATTCTACCACTGAGACAACAGAGGAGAATAGCCTAGATCAGACTCATTCTACCACTGAGACAACAGAGGAGAATAGCCTAGATCAGACTCATTCTACCACTGAGACAACAGAGGAGAATAGCCTAGATCAGACTCATTCTACCACTGAGACAGAGGAGAATAGCCTAGATCAGACTCATTCTACCACTGAGACAACAGAGGAGAATAGCCTAGATCAGACTCATTCTACCACTGAGACAACAGAGGAGAATAGCCTAGATCAGACTCATTCTACCACTGAGACAGAGGAGAATAGCCTAGATCAGACTCATTCTACCACTGAGACAGAGGAGAATAGCCTAGATCAGACTCATTCTACCACTGAGACAGAGGAGAATAGCCTAGATCAGACTCATTCTACCACTGAGACAACAGAGGAGAATAGCCTAGATCAGACTCATTCTACCACTGAGACAACAGAGGAGAATAGCCTAGATCAGACTCATTCTACCATGAGACAACAGAGGAGAATAGCCTAGATCAGACTCATTCTACCACTGACACAACAGAGGAGAATAGCCTAGATCAGACTCATTCTACCACTGAGACAACAGAGGAGAATAGCCTAGATCAGACTCATTCTACCACTGAGACAACAGAGGAGAATAGCCTAGATCAGACTCATTCTACCATGAGACAACAGAGGAGAATAGCCTAGATCAGACTCATTCTACCACTGAGACAACAGAGGAGAATAGCCTAGATCAGACTCATTCTACCACTGAGACAACAGAGGAGAATAGCCTAGATCAGACTCATTCTACCACTGAGACAACAGAGGAGAATAGCCTAGATCAGACTCATTCTACCACTGAGACAACAGAGGAGAATAGCCTAGATCAGACTCATTCTACCACTGAGACAGAGGAGAATAGCCTAGATCAGACTCATTCTACCACTGAGACAGAGGAGAATAGCCTAGATCAGACTCATTCTACCACTGAGACAACAGAGGAGAATAGCCTAGATCAGACTCATTCTACCACTGAGACAGAGGAGAATAGCCTAGATCAGACTCATTCTACCACTGAGACAACAGAGGAGAATAGCCTAGATCAGACTCATTCTACCACTGAGACAACAGAGGAGAATAGCCTAGATCAGACTCATTCTACCACTGAGACAACAGAGGAGAATAGCCTAGATCAGACTCATTCTACCACTGAGACAACAGAGGAGAATAGCCTAGATCAGACTCATTCTACCATGAGACAACAGAGGAGAATAGCCTAGATCAGACTCATTCTACCATGAGACAACAGAGGAGAATAGCCTAGATCAGACTCATTCTACCATGAGACAACAGAGGAGAATAGCCTAGATCAGACTCATTCTACCACTGAGACAACAGAGGAGAATAGCCTAGATCAGACTCATTCTACCATGAGACAACAGAGGAGAATAGTCTAGATCAGACTCATTCTACCGCTGAGACAACAGAGGAGAATAGCTAGATCAGACTCAATCTACCATGAGACAACAGAGGAGAATAGCCTAGATCAGACTCATTCTACCACTGAGACAACAGAGGAGAATAGCCTAGATCAGACTCATTCTACCACTGAGACAACAGAGGAGAATAGCCTAGATCAGACTCATTCTACCATGAGACAACAGAGGAGAATAGCCTAGATCAGACTCATTCTACCACTGAGACAACAGAGGAGAATAGCCTAGATCAGACTCATTCTACCACTGAGACAACAGAGGAGAATAGCCTAGATCAGACTCATTCTACCACTGAGACAGAGGAGAATAGCCTAGATCAGACTCATTCTACCACTGAGACAACAGAGGAGAATAGCCTAGATCAGACTCATTCTACCACTGACACAACAGAGGAGAATAGCCTAGATCAGACTCATTCTACCATGAGACAACAGAGGAGAATAGCCTAGATCAGACTCATTCTACCGCTGAGACAACAGAGGAGAATAGCCTAGATCAGACTCATTCTACCACAGAGACAACAGAGGAGAATAGCCTAGATCAGACTCATTCTACCACTGAGACAACAGAGGAGAATAGCCTAGATCAGACTCATTCTACCACAGAGACAACAGAGGAGAATAGCCTAGATCAGACTCATTCTACCACTGAGACAACAGAGGAGAGTAGCCTAGATCAGACTCATTCTACCACTGAGACAACAGAGGAGAATAGCCTAGATCAGACTCATTCTACCACAGAGACAACAGAGGAGAATAGCCTAGATCAGACTCATTCTACCACTGAGACAACAGAGGAGAGTAGCCTAGATCAGACTCATTCTACCACTGGAGAATACAGAGGAGAATAGCCTAGATCAGACTCATTCTACCACTGAGACAACAGAGGAGAATAGCCTAGATCAGACTCATTCTACCATGAGACAACAGAGGAGAATAGCCTAGATCAGACTCATTCTACCACTGAGACAACAGAGGAGAATAGCCTAGATCAGACTCATTCTACCACTGAGACAACAGAGGAGAATAGCCTAGATCAGACTCATTCTACCACTGAGACAACAGAGGAGAATAGCCTAGATCAGACTCATTCTACCACTGAGACAACAGAGGAGAATAGCCTAGATCAGACTCATTCTACCACTGACACAACAGAGGAGAATAGCCTAGATCAGACTCATTCTACCACTGACACAACAGAGGAGAATAGCCTAGATCAGACTCATTCTACCGCTGAGACAACAGAGGAGAATAGCCTAGATCAGACTCATTCTACCACTGAGACAACAGAGGAGAATAGCCTAGATCAGACTCATTCTACCACTGACACAACAGAGGAGAATAGCCTAGATCAGACTCATTCTACCACTGAGACAACAGAGGAGAATAGCCTAGATCAGACTCATTCTACCATGAGACAACAGAGGAGAATAGCCTAGATCAGACTCATTCTACCACTGACACAACAGAGGAGAATAGCCTAGATCAGACTCATTCTACCACTGAGACAACAGAGGAGAATAGCCTAGATCAGACTCATTCTACCACTGACACAACAGAGGAGAATAGCCTAGATCAGACTCATTCTACCACTGAGACAACAGAGGAGAATAGCCTAGATCAGACTCATTCTACCACTGACACAACAGAGGAGAATAGCCTAGATCAGACTCATTCTACCACTGAGACAACAGAGGAGAATAGCCTAGATCAGACTCATTCTACCACTGACACAACAGAGGAGAATAGCCTAGATCAGACTCATTCTACCACTGACACAACAGAGGAGAATAGCCTAGATCAGACTCATTCTACCACTGGAGAATACAGAGGAGAATAGCCTAGATCAGACTCATTCTACCACTGACACAACAGAGGAGAATAGCCTAGATCAGACTCATTCTACCACTGAGACAACAGAGGAGAATAGCCTAGATCAGACTCATTCTACCGCTGAGACAACAGAGGAGAATAGCCTAGATCAGACTCATTCTACCATGAGACAACAGAGGAGAATAGCCTAGATCAGACTCATTCTACCGCTGAGACAACAGAGGAGAATAGCCTAGATCAGACTCATTCTACCATGAGACAACAGAGGAGAATAGCCTAGATCAGACTCATTCTACCACTGAGACAACAGAGGAGAATAGCCTAGATCAGACTCATTCTACCATGAGACAACAGAGGAGAATAGCCTAGATCAGACTCATTCTACCATGAGACAACAGAGAATAGCCTAGATCAGACTCATTCTACCGCTGAGACAACAGAGGAGAATAGCCTAGATCAGACTCATTCTACCATGAGACAACAGAGGAGAATAGCCTAGATCAGACTCATTCTACCACTGAGACAACAGAGGAGAATAGCCTAGATCAGACTCATTCTACCGCTGAGACAACAGAGGAGAATAGCCTAGATCAGACTCATTCTACTGCTGAGACAACAGAGGAGAATAGCCTAGATCAGACTCATTCTACCACTGAGACAACAGAGGAGAATAGCCTAGATCAGACTCATTCTACCGCTGAGACAACAGAGGAGAATAGTGCCTCAGGACAGGGGAGACATAGTCTTCTGCTCCACAGACAAAGCTCCCTTTAGCTCTGGGGTTTCTGTCCTCCATTTTTTGCTGGACAGCAGCAAGAGGCAAGCAGACACAGCGAATCTGTGTGTATCTTGAGGAAGTCGGGGTCTTTACATCAACAGCCAGCTGTTGTAGAAGGAATGAAATGACCAGATAGTCAAGCCACACACAGTTTCTGATAGGAATCCAAGCAGGTGAATAAACTCACTAAGCATTGTTTTGGTTTTCTCCACAGTAAACTCTCTGAAGTGCAAGTGTGACCTGGTGAAGTTTGAGGTCAAGCTGTCAATCTGTCTAATTCAAAGACACATGAAAGAGCACACACACACATACACACCTACACACGTGCACACACACGTACTCACACAGACACACATACAAACGCCATCTAAAAATATCCTAATAAGCTCAGTAACACAAGCACAAATACTAATGAAATGACAGGATTTTCATGCTCAGGCCTATAATGGGGAAATGGCTGATTTTAGTGATGAACATTAAAAACGACAAGTTTTACCATTTTTCTCAATAATGAAACCATAACATTACAGAATGCATGTTTATATCATGCAATGGCAAGGAGATCAAAAAATGTGGCTTGAATGGGAGTCATTGGGACATTTTTGTCCAACAGCTACTCGAAAGGGTCATGAATTTCAAATCAGATGCTACACAAACACTAATAATGCATCAAAGTCGATATTTTGGCTATTGTTGGACATACCCAGGTCTGATTTAAAAAAGCACCCCCACCCCCCAACATTGGTTTTCTGGAAAATAAAGAGTTTTGTGTTGTTGTTTTTTTTTAGAAAAAATATTACCATCCTGTAATCAACCTGGCATTTAAAGGGTTAAAATCCTAAAAAATTATTCAATAATTGATTGTTTTGATTAGAACTGAAGTTGATTAAAAGATTTGACCCAAAAAAAGCAGAAAAAAAATATGAATGTATACTATTTTTATTGCCGTTTTTGGAAGTGGACATTTTTGTCCTTAATGACTTTAAAGGGTCGTAAATTAAAGTGATGCCTGAGGGTTAACATGTTATATCAGTCTGCTTTAGGAATATAACATTAAAGCCAGGTTTCAACCTGTAGAGGGTGCTCCACATGCATATTTTGAACACAAAATGTGGCTTTTTAACTGTTTGCACTTAAATGTCAAGATGTTGGACCTGAATTAATCTGCAACATACCTAGACATAACAGTTTTCAGCTGAAAACAGTGGTTTTGAGGTTAAGTTACCTTTTAAGGTATAAAACAGTAACAGTGAGAAAAAGACAAAATACATTTTGTCAAGCTTTATTTAAACAGTGAAAACAGTTATGTTAATTTCCCTGTAAATAGGTCTACCATCCTAAAAAATTAAGTGTGTAGGACTTAGTTGAATCTACTGGTGAGAGACTTGCTAAACAGAGGAAATAGCATTGTGTGCTGCCATGGCAGGATATTATACAGCTACTGTAAAAGTCTCTCTCTATTTACATTGGCTGAGTGTTAAATTTCCTTATATCATGAATGAGCCGGCCAAGAATACCATATCTGTGACATCTTCCAAGCCAGTACTCCCACTTTATAACACTTAAATGTTCTTTTAAAAGCTCTGCAGTCCGATTTCCTCTATGAAATCAAACTTCACATTTAAAGGTTTGCCAGGCTCTGTAACTTCAGTGTGTGACATCCAGAACCAGGATCTGATGGTGATCATATCCTTCCTCTGACAGAGCTCTCCTGTAAGCTCTCCAGTCAATAGTCATAATGCTTGACCCTCTCTAACATGGTGCTTTATAACAGACAGAAGCTGGTCTGTAGACCTCCTCCTCTCTAACATGGTGCTTTATAACAGAAAGAAGCTGGTCTGTAGACCTCCTCCTCTCTAACATGGTGCTTTATGACGGACAGAAGCTGGTCTGTAGACCTCCTCCTCTCTAACATGGTGCTTTATAACAGACAGAAGCTGGTCTGTAGACCTCCTCCTCTCTAACATGGTGCTTTATGACGGACAGAAGCTGGTCTGTAGACCTCCTCCTCTCTAACATGGTGCTTTATAACAGACAGAAGCTGGTCTGTAGACCTCCTCCTCTCTAACATGGTGCTTTATAACGGACAGAAGCTGGTCTGTAGACCTCCTCCTCTCTAACATGGTGCTTTATGACGGACAGAAGCTGGTCTGTAGACCTCCTCCTCTCTAACATGGTGCTTTATGACGGACAGAAGCTGGTCTGTAGACCTCCTCCTCTCTAACATGGTGCTTTATAACAGACAGAAGCTGGTCTGTAGACCTCCTCCTCTCTAACATGGTGCTTTTTGACGGACAGAAGCTGGTCTGTAGACCTCCTCCTCTCTAACATGGTGCTTTATAACAGACAGAAGCTGGTCTGTAGACCTCCTCCTCTCTAACATGGTGCTTTATAACAGACGGAGGGTGGTCTGTAGACCTCCTCCTCTCTAACATGGTGCTTTATAACAGACAGAAGCTGGTCTGTAGACCTCCTCCTCTCTAACATGGTGCTTTATAACAGACAGAGGCTGGTCTGTAGACCTCCTCCTCTCTAACATGGTGCTTTATAACAGACAGAAGCTGGTCTGTAGACCTCCTCCTCTCTAACATGGTGCTTTATAACAGATAGAAGCTGGTCTGTAGACCTCCTCCTCTCCTAACATGGTGCTTTATAACAGACAGAACCTGGTCTGTAGACCTCCTCCTCTCCTAACATGGTGCTTTATAACAGACGGAAGCTGGTCTGTAGACCTCCTCCTCTCTAACATGGTGCTTTATAACAGACAGAAGCTGGTCTGTAGACCTCCTCCTCTCTAACATGGTGCTTTATAACAGACAGAAGCTTGTCTGTAGACCTCCTCCTCTCTAAACATGGTGCTTTATGACAGACAGAAGCTGGTCTGTAGACCTCCTCCTCTCTAACATGGTCCTTTATATCAGACAGAAGCTGGTCTGTAGACCTCCTCCTCTCCTAACATGGTCCTTTATATCAGACAGAAGCTGGTCTGTAGACCTCCTCCTCTCTAACATGGTCCTTTATATCAGACAGAAGCTGGTCTGTAGACCTCCTCCTCTCTAACATGGTCCTTTATATCAGACAGAAGCTGGTCTGTAGACCTCCTCCTCTCTAACATGGTGCTTTATAACAGACAGAAGCTGGTCTGTAGACCTCCTCCTCTCTAAACATGGTGCTTTATAACAGACAGAAGCTGGTCTGTAGACCTCCTCCTCTCTAACATGGTGCTTTATAACAGACAGAAGCTGGTCTGTAGACCTCCTCCTCTCTAACATGGTGCTTTATAACAGATAGAAGCTGGTCTGTAGACCTCCTCCTCTCTAACATGGTGCTTTATAACAGACGAAGCTGGTCTGTAGACCTCCTCCTCTCCTAACATGGTGCTTTATAACAGACAGAAGCTGGTCTGTAGACCTCCTCCTCTCTAACATGGTGCTTTATAACAGACAGAAGCTGGTCTGTAGACCTCCTCCTCTCTAAACATGGTGCTTTATGACAGACAGAAGCTGGTCTGTAGACCTCCTCTCTAACATGGTGCTTTATAACAGACAGAAGCTGGTCTGTAGACCTCCTCCTCTCTAACATGGTCCTTTATATCAGACAGAAGCTGGTCTGTAGACCTCCTCGTCTCTAAGCATGGTCCTTTATGACAGACAGAAGCTGGTCTGTAGACCTCCTCCTCTCTAACATGGTGCTTTATAACAGACAGAAGCTGGTCTGTAGACCTCCTCCTCTCTAACATGGTGCTTTATAACAGACAGAAGCTGGTCTGTAGACCTCCTCCTCTCTAACATGGTGCTTTATGACGGACAGAAGCTGGTCTGTAGACCTCCTCCTCTCTAACATGGTGCTTTATAACAGACAGAAGCTTGTCTGTAGACCTCCTCCTCTCTAACATGGTGCTTTATAACAGACAGAAGCTGGTCTGTAGACCTCCTCCTCTCTAACATGGTCCTTTATGACAGACAGAAGCTGGTCTGTAGACCTCCTCCTCTCTAACATGGTGCTTTATGACAGACAGAAGCTGGTCTGTAGACCTCCTCCTCTCTAACATGGTCCTTTAAATCAGACAGAAGCTGGTCTGTAGACCTCCTCCTCTCTAACATGGTCCTTTATATCAGACAGAAGCTGGTCTGTAGACCTCCTCCTCTCTAACATGGTGCTTTATAACAGACAGAAGCTGGTCTGTAGACCTCTTTCTCTCTTAATATGGTGCTTTATAACAGACAGAAGCTGGTCTGTAGACCTCCTCCTCTCTAACATGGTGCTTTATAACAGATAGAAGCTGGTCTGTAGACCTCTTTCTCTCTTAATATGGTGCTTTATAACAGACAGAGGCTGGTCTGTAGACCTCCTCCTCTCTAACATGGTGCTTTATAACAGACAGAAGCTGGTCTGTAGACCTCCTCCTCTCTAACATGGTGCTTTATAACAGACAGAAGCTGGTCTGTAGACCTCCTCCTCTCCTAACATGGTGCTTTATAACAGATAGAAGCTGGTCTGTAGACCTCCTCCTCTCTAACATGGTGCTTTATAACAGACAGAAGCTGGTCTGTAGACCTCCTCCTCTCTAACATGGTGCTTTATAACAGATAGAAGCTGGTCTGTAGACCTCCTCCTCTCTAACATGGTGCTTTATAACAGACGGAAGCTGGTCTTTAGACCTCCTCCTCTCCTAACATGGTGCTTTATAACAGACAGAAGCTGGTCTGTAGACCTCCTCCTCTCTAACATGGTGCTTTATAACAGACAGAAGCTGGTCTGTAGACCTCCTCCTCTCTAAACATGGTGCTTTATGACAGACAGAAGCTGGTCTGTAGACCTCCTCTCTAACATGGTGCTTTATAACAGACAGAAGCTGGTCTGTAGACCTCCTCCTCTCTAACATGGTCCTTTATATCAGACAGAAGCTGGTCTGTAGACCTCCTCGTCTCTAAGCATGGTCCTTTATGACAGACAGAAGCTGGTCTGTAGACCTCCTCCTCTCCTAACATGGTGCTTTATAACAGACAGAAGCTGGTCTGTAGACCTCCTCCTCTCTAACATGGTGCTTTATAACAGACAGAAGCTGGTCTGTAGACCTCCTCCTCTCTAACATGGTGCTTTATGACGGACAGAAGCTGGTCTGTAGACCTCCTCCTCTCTAACATGGTGCTTTATAACAGACAGAAGCTTGTCTGTAGACCTCCTCCTCTCTAACATGGTGCTTTATAACAGACAGAAGCTGGTCTGTAGACCTCCTCCTCTCTAACATGGTCCTTTATGACAGACAGAAGCTGGTCTGTAGACCTCCTCCTCTCTAACATGGTGCTTTATGACAGACAGAAGCTGGTCTGTAGACCTCCTCCTCTCTAACATGGTCCTTTAAATCAGACAGAAGCTGGTCTGTAGACCTCCTCCTCTCTAACATGGTCCTTTATATCAGACAGAAGCTGGTCTGTAGACCTCCTCCTCTCTAACATGGTGCTTTATAACAGATAGAAGCTGGTCTGTAGACCTGCTCCTCTCCTAACATGGTGCTTTATAACAGACAGAAGCTGGTCTGTAGACCTCCTCCTCTCCTAACATGGTGCTTCATAACAGACGGAAGCTGGTCTGTAGACCTCCTCCTCTCTAACATGGTGCTTTATAACAGACAGAGGCTGGTCTGTAGACCTCCTCCTCTCTAACATGGTGCTTTATTACAGACAGAAGCTGGTCTGTAGACCTCCTCCTCTCTAAACATGGTGCTTTATGACAGACAGAAGCTGGTCTGTAGACCTCCTCCTCTCTAACATGGTCCTTTATATCAGACAGAAGCTGGTCTGTAGACCTCCTCCTCTTCTAACATGGTCCTTTATATCAGACAGAAGCTGGTCTGTAGACCTCCTCCTCTCTAACATGGTCCTTTATATCAGACAGAAGCTGGTCTGTAGACTTCCTCCTCTCTAAACATGGTCCTTTATGACAGACAGAAGCTGGTCTGTAGACCTCCTCTCTAACATGGTGCTTTATAACAGACAGAAGCTGGTCTGTAGACCTCCTCCTCTCTAACATGGTCCTTTATGACAGACAGAAGCTGGTCTGTAGACCTCCTCCTCTCTAACATGGTGCTTTATGACAGACAGAAGCTGGTCTGTAGACCTCCTCCTCTCTAACATGGTGCTTTATAACAGACAGAAGCTGGTCTGTAGACCTCCTCCTCTCTAACATGGTGCTTTATATCAGACAGAAGCTGGTCTGTAGACCTCCTCCTCTCTAACATGGTCCTTTATGACAGACAGAAGCTGGTCTGTAGACCTCCTCCTCTCTAAACATGGTGCTTTATGACAGACAGAAGCTGGTCTGTAGACCTCCTCCTCTCTAACATGGTCCTTTATATCAGACAGAAGCTGGTCTGTAGACCTCCTCCTCTCCTAACATGGTCCTTTATATCAGACAGAAGCTGGTCTGTAGACCTCCTCCTCTCTAACATGGTCCTTTATATCAGACAGAAGCTGGTCTGTAGACCTCCTCCTCTCTAACATGGTGCTTTATAACAGACAGAAGCTGGTCTGTAGACCTCTTTCTCTCTTAATATGGTGCTTTATAACAGACAGAAGCTGGTCTGTAGACCTCCTCCTCTCTAACATGGTGCTTTATAACAGACAGAGGCTGGTCTGTAGACCTCCTCCTCTCTAACATGGTCCTTTATGACAGACAGAAGCTGGTCTGTAGACCTCCTCCTCTCCTAACATGGTGCTTTATAACAGACAGAAGCTGGTCTGTAGACCTCCTCCTCTCTAACATGGTCCTTTATGACAGACAGAAGCTGGTCTGTAGACCTCCTCCTCTCTAAACATGGTGCTTTATGACAGACAGAAGCTGGTCTGTAGACCTCCTCCTCTCTAACATGGTGCTTTATATCAGACAGACGCTGGTCTGTAGACCTCCTCCTCTCTAACATGGTCCTTTATATCAGACAGACGCTGGTCTGTAGACCTCCTCCTCTCTAACATGGTGCTTTATATCAGACAGAAGCTGGTCTGTAGACCTCCTCCTCTCCTAACATGGTCCTTTATATCAGACAGAAGCTGGTCTGTAGACCTCCTCCTCTCTAACATGGTCCTTTATATCAGACAGAAGCTGGTCTGTAGACCTCCTCCTCTCCTAACATGGTCCTTTATATCAGACAGAAGCTGGTCTGTTGACCTCCTCCTCTCTAACATGGTGCTTTATAACAGACAGAAGCTGGTCTGTAGACCTCTTTCTCTCTTAATATGGTGCTTTATAACAGACAGAAGCTGGTCTGTAGACCTCCTCCTCTCTAACATGGTCCTTTATGACAGACAGAAGCTGGTCTGTAGACCTCCTCCTCTCTAACATGGTCCTTTATGACAGACAGAAGCTGGTCTGTAGACCTCCTCCTCTCTAAAAATGGTGTTTTATGACAGACAGAAGCTGGTCTGTAGACCTCCTCCTCTCTAACATGGTGCTTTATATCAGACAGAAGCTGGTCTGTAGACCTCCTCCTCTCCTAACATGGTCCTTTATATCAGACAGAAGCTGGTCTGTAGACCTCCTCCTCTCTAACATGGTCCTTTATATCAGACAGAAGCTGGTCTGTAGACCTCCTCCTCTCTAACATGGTCCTTTATATCAGACAGAAGCTGGTCTGTAGACCTCCTCCTCTCTAACATGGTGCTTTATAACAGACAGAAGCTGGTCTGTAGACCTCTTTCTCTCTTAATATGGTGCTTTATAACAGACAGAAGCTGGTCTGTAGACCTCCTCCTCTCTAACATGGTCCTTTATGACAGACAGAAGCTGGTCTGTAGACCTCCTCCTCTCTAAAAATGGTGTTTTATGACAGACAGAAGCTGGTCTGTAGACCTCCTCCTCTCTAAAAATGGTGTTTTATGACAGACAGAAGCTGGTCTGTAGACCTCCTCCTCTCTAACATGGTCCTTTATATCAGACAGAAGCTGGTCTGTAGACCTCCTCCTCTCTAACATGGTGCTTTATAACAGACAGAAGCTGGTCTGTAGACCTCCTCCTCTCTAACATGGTGCTTTATAACAGACAGAAGCTGGTCTGTAGACCTCCTCCTCTCTAACATGGTGCTTTATAACAGACAGAAGCTGGTCTGTAGACCTCCTCCTCTCTAACATGGTGCTTTATAACAGACAGAAGCTGGCCTGTAGACCTCCTCTCTAACATGGTGCTTTATAACAGACAGAAGCTGGTCTGTAGACCTCCTCTCTAACATGGTGCTTTATAACAGACAGAAGCTGGTCTGTAGACCTCCTCCTCTCTAACATGGTGCTTTATAACAGACAGAAGCTGGTCTGTAGACCTCCTCCTGACCATCTTGAGAATGGGTCTCCTGCTGGTCTGTGATGTCTCCAACATGCTAAAAACCCATTTTTTATTCCGTCTATGCTGGTCCCATCCTCCCACGGTTGTACTGTCAAATATTTTCTGGGATACACATCAAATTAATATGTGCACTTTATATTTCAGTTCACATGGGTGTTGAAAAAACATGGGTAACTTTATCATACACAGATGGATTATTAATTCTGCTGGTCAAGGAATAAATCATGAGGTCTATTATTTGTTTTCTTATTTCAGTTTAAAAGCAATCACCAACAAAAATGAGCACGTACAACCAACTACTATTAATTTCAAATGGGATGATTTATTTTGTCATGTGAAAACTGGTTCTATCAGAGAAAATTCCACTTAATGAGCAACTGTATCATACCTTTTTTTTGTGTGTGAACTTGCTGTCATCTAGCATAACAAAGCAACGACGGCCGCCAACTTTAATTCTACCTTGAATGTGAAATTTGTGAAAAGCGCGTCTGCAGACCTGCATGTGTGAAAACACAAAGCATAATGACGTAGCTGCTAAATGCTAACTGGACAGTCATGGTAGGTTTCTGACATGTAGAGAATAATGTTACCAGGTTCATCTGAGCAATGAAGAATCTCTCATTATCCTGATGGGGCTTATACGTCAGTTTACCAAAGGCATTTCTCATTTGACTAAAGGTGAATGTGGTGTGATATCAGACTTTTCTCAAAGATGAAGCCATCTTTGCTAAGGTTGCTGCACCATCTTCAATAAGGTCAACTGGCCTCATGCACAGTCCTTGGGAAAATCTACAAAGACATGAAAACAAGAACAGATCACTAGCCCAACAGATAAAAACTGGATATAAAAACTCACACGGATTTTTTTTTTTAATTCTATGAGCCAGAGGCTTATTTCAGAAAGTGGAATTGAGAGGAGACAAACTCCGGGTTTTCAATTATATACCACCAACTTTATTTATAGAGCACATTTTGAAACAAGGTTGACTAAAGTGCTGCTCAGTAATAACAAGTGTACATAAAATATATTATGTAAGGGCATAACGTAAACTCTGGGCCAGTTACCACGGTAACTCACTCTCTGAGCTTAACTTGTTCGCTGGCAGGTTTTCTTCAGCAAAGCCAGAGTTTCTCTCTGTCTCCTCCCTCTTACAGAGCTGACATACTGTTTTATTTCCCCATTGATTCAGTCCATATCAGACTGAAGCATAGTAATCAGTGGAGGTTTACTGTCTGTCATGGTTGGATATTAGTTTACTGGCTCTTCAAGTTATCACTTTTATGTGCTGTCACTTTCAGAATAAAACACCTGCATGTCCTTTTATCTTTTTCTTTTTAACACTGTGCAGCTATTTATGGTATATATTGGTCCTACTTTTCCACAGCCTCATACCTTTTTTTTTTTTTTTTTTTTTTTTTAAACATTTTCAACTGAGTCCCATCAGCAGCAGACAAAGCAAACCCACCTGTAAATGAATTCCAGGTGGTTCTGGAGTCATCTGCTGGATCCTTGGTGAACTGAAACACTTCTTTCTCTGCGTCGCCTGCAAATGCTGATCATGTATCCATTACAAACACAAATAGCCTACAGATGTAGGATATTTATATCAAAACTTAAATTTATTAGAAAAAAAACTTGAACATATTTGCTGCTCTGTGGATATATCTAAAACAAGACAAAATATTTTTATTAACATGAGCCAAACATAAACATTTCCCTCAGTGTTGCAGTCAAGTCACCAAACCTCAAGTCAGAGTCCAGTCCCCAGTATTCAAGTCCAAGTCACCAAAGAAAAATCGGAGTCGAGTCCTGTTTACCAGAGTCCGAGTCAAGTCCCCACTACCGGTGTTTGAGTCCTGGATGAGTCCCAAGTAAAACCTAGATCCAAATTCAATTAAATGATCAATTCTTTTCAAGCCATTCCAGCTGTCCAGGTGGGTTTAGGTTGATGTGTTTTATTAATGTTTGAATTTCTTCAACTTTTCATTCTAAAGGGCTAAAGGAGCTGTTACACTCTTCATCTATAATATTATTTACTTTAACAGGATTATTTGTGTGTTTAGGGTGGAAAAAATGATACAACACATTTTTAACTCTACATGTATCCTATACTAAATATTCCTCCTTTAAAAGGACTGGATTTATTCTGATTTCTCACTAAAAACTAAAATTCCAATTTTCTCTATGGGACATTTGAACACATCATAAAAAGGTCTTAACTTCGTCCCCCCTTCAATACTCTATAGTCTGAGTTACCATTAAACACATCATAATTTATCGTATGCCACCTGGTTTTGTTTACTAATCAGCGTTATCTTGCCATTGTTAACACAGACTTCAACGTTGGATTTATGTTTTTAACTAACAGGACTCATTACAAGGTTTAAGAGTTTTTATCACTCCATCCCAGACTGAAGAGGATTACTGTACAGCAGCTAATAATATGAGTTTGACCAGAGTCTGACCAGCTGATGGAGATTTTCCACGATTCAAAGGTAGACTGGCTGTGTTTTAGTTTAAGTCCCAGTAAAGTAAAATAAATCTGTATGTCTGTCGTATGATAGATCACTGTGTTATGAACCTCCAGGTCAAATTTCAGTCAAATAAAGCATCTCCAAGTTTATTAAAATAAGCTACAAATCATAAAAAATGAGGCAGTAAAATCTGCTCTAGGATGGTGTGGGCGTGTCTGTTGAATGAGCTGAAGCCACGCCCACTCAGGCACTCAGGTTTTAAAAATGTTACAATCTGAATGGAGGAAAGCACTCACCCCGTTAGCCTGTCTCTTGACCTTAGAAGAAAAGACAAGGTCTGTTCAAATCTCTGTTATGATGCTTTAAAGGAGACATGCAAAAATCACTTTTTCAGGCTTTTCTAACACAAATATGTGCCCCTGGTTTGTCTACAATCCCCTCAAATACCAGAAAAATCCATTCTCTCTCCCCCTCTCTTTCTCCACCTTCCAGAAAATGTGTGCTGAAACAAGCTGTTCTCAGATTTAGCTCCTGGTGACCTCACCAGGAGCGTAAGCACCTGCCCACAGGTTTGGTTGGCCCTCCCCCACTTGGAGGAAAGTTCTACTCTCCTCTACTGACCCTCTCAACTACCAGCTGAGATGCTGGATAGCTCAGTGGGTTATCCTGCTGACTACGGTCTGGAGATTCATGGTTCAAATCCCGGCCAAGTTCTAACCTTTGGATAAAATGTCTGT
This sequence comes from Cheilinus undulatus, assembly GCF_018320785.1. Lineage (NCBI taxonomy): Eukaryota > Metazoa > Chordata > Actinopteri > Labriformes > Labridae > Cheilinus > Cheilinus undulatus. The sequence continues at coordinate 47,223,064 of NC_054880.1, forward strand.
AGTACCAGGAGAACTGCGTCCATTTCCTGAGAGGGGTGTGGTCAGGGGCGGAGTCAGACAACTAATTACCATTTAAAGCCACAGACACAGAAACGGCTCGTTCTGAGAAGGGCTGAGGAGAGGGGGTTTTAAAAAATCCTATACTGGAGTGTTTTTTCAGCAACAAACTTCACAGGCATGTTTTGGGGGCCTCTGAGACCGATTTAAGCTTGTCTTAAAATAGTATAATATGTCTCCTCTAAATGATCCATAGACCACTGTGACAACAGACTGTACTGAGATGAACTGCTCTGTGATTTTAGATTGTGGCAGACTGTGATGAGGAGTGGCTCTTAGATAAGTTGAATGAGTTTAACAAGCCCTCACACAGTAAGCATGAGTAGCTATCTTTCATTTAGGACCACTGACAAAGACACATACAGGCAGCCTAGTCTGCAGCATTAACCCCATCACCCATGGTGTCATACTTGGAAAAATACTTTCCCCTAAAAACATGAACCAAAAACAAAACATGCATAACTATAACTCTGCAATGAAACATGAACATTATAGACTGAAATCCTTTGCACAAAATGAACCCAAATGTCCCTGCTCCAGGTGACTGCTTCCTTCCACAGTATTGTAGTGTTAGAGGGGCGGGGTCATTCCCCACTGTGGGCTCATCACATCCTGAGCTCACATATTGGCCCCGCCCACATGAAACCAAGCCAGGAAAGCGATGAAATGGCCCAAATCCAGAATTCAGTCACATATAAATCTCAGTGTTTTCACATGTTTACAGCAACCGGATTCCAACAGTAGTAATTATAGATAAACTTTGTCTGTCTGAGAAGTGACAGAAATTCTTCTTTGACAAGGCTCAAACAGCACATAAGAAAACACATTTAAAATCACACTTATGAATACATTCAAAACCCAAAACACAGTCATATTTGGGAGGATATTAACTCATTTAGTGCCGTCATTTGTGACCAAAGCTGGTAAAAAGTCCTGCAAGTCATCCAAGGTCATTTTTGAGTTTTTTACACATTATGAAAGCGTAGATTCCAAGCTTTCAAATGATGTATCATACACCTTAATCTGAGCATATTTTATAAAGATATGTTCATTTGAAAGTTAACTTCTAGTTCCTGTTTGTTCTGAGAAAACCAGGTTCAAAGTTTCAGGACTTCTCCTACCTTCAGGCAGGCCAGGAGATGGGCGTGAACAACAGGGCCACATTTACATGAAGTCCACCCAAACCAAGCTTCTGAATCAGACTGGTGACGCTCATCAAAATATTCCCACAGGAAATCGGCCTTCATCAAACTGTCACTGTCGAGTGATCCTGAAGTCATCCCAAGTCTGTTGATAATTCTTGCTGCTTCTTCATCGTCTCTTCTACTTTTCTTCGCTGCAGGGTGCATCTTGAGGCTTGTTGATAAAGGTGATAACTAGAAACAGCTGTAGTTACGTGCTGACGGGGGTTGGAGTTAGAGCCATGCCGTGTTTGTTATTGTCCATCTCAATGGGTGAAACTGGGAACAATGGCAGGCTGAGTGGCCAATTATCACCCCACAGTTTCGCTTTCCCCTCTCCTCAATCTCCCCGCTGAAACTACGAAAAGAGGGCATTTTTAAACACAAAATTAATGCTTTTAAATATCACATTTGTGTTACTTTTTTCATCAAATGAGTAGTTTAAATGTCGGACTTTCATAAAATGAGAAAAAAACGAAAAATAATCAATTTGAAGAAAACGACTTTGTATGCAGTTTTTTCAACCACCGGAATGCAGACTTGCAGGAACTTTATCTGGCTTCGGTCACATTTAAAAGCCAACGCTTGAGTGCCATTGACACAAAACTGGCAGGCCAGGCAGGTGACACACAGACTCTACATGCACAGTGATTCACAGACTCTACATGCACATTGATACACAGACTCTACATGCACAGTGATACACAGACTCTACATGCACAGTGATACACAGACTCTACATGCACATTGATACACAGACTCTACATGCACATTGATACACAGACTCTACATGCACAGTGATACACAGACTCTACATGCACAGTGATACACAGACTCTACATGCACATTGATACACAGACTCTACATGCACATTGATACACAGACTCTACATGCACATTGATACACAGACTCTACATGCACATTGATACACAGACTCTACATGCACAGTGATACACAGACTCTACATGCACATTGATACACAGACTCTACATGCACATTGATACACAGACTCTACATGCACATTGATACACAGACTCTACATGCACAGTGATACACAGACTCTACATGCACATTGATACACAGACTCTACATGCACATTGATACACAGACTCTACATGCACAGTGATACACAGACTCTACATGCACAGTGATACACAGACTCTACATGCACAGTGATACACAGACTCTACATGCACAGCAATGACAGTGATACACAGACTCTACATGCACAGTGATACACAGACTCTACATGCACATTGATACACAGACTCTACATGCACAGCAATGACAGTGATACACAGACTCTACATGCACATTGATACACAGACTCTACATGCACAGCAATGACAGTGATACACAGACTCTACATGCACAGTGATACACAGACTCTACATGCACATTGATACACAGACTCTACATGCACAGCAATGACAGTGATACACAGACTCTACATGCACAGTGATACACAGACTCTACATGCACAGTGATACACAGACTCTACATGCACAGTGATACACAGACTCTACATGCACAGTGATACACAGACTCTACATGCACAGCAATGACAGTGATACACAGACTCTACATGCACAGTGATACACAGACTCTACATGCACAGTGATACACAGACTCTACATGCACAGTGATACACAGACTCTACATGCACAGTGATACACAGACTCTACATGCACAGTGATACACAGACTCTACATGCACATTGATACACAGACTCTACATGCACAGTGATACACAGACTCTACATGCACATTGATACACAGACTCTACATGCACAGCAATGACAGTGATACACAGACTCTACATGCACAGTGATTCACAGACTCTACATGCACATTGATACACAGACTCTACATGCACAGTGATTCACAGACTCTACATGCACATTGATACACAGACTCTACATGCACAGTGATACACAGACTCTACATGCACATTGATACACAGACTCTACATGCACAGTGATTCACAGACTCTACATGCACAGTGATTCACAGACTCTACATGCACAGTGATACACAGACTCTACATGCACAGCAATGACAGTGATACACAGACTCTACATGCACATTGATACACAGACTCTACATGCACATTGATACACAGACTCTACATGCACATTGATACACAGACTCTACATGCACATTGATACACAGACTCTACATGCACAGTGATACACAGACTCTACATGCACATTGATACACAGACTCTACATGCACAGCAATGACAGTGATACACAGACTCTACATGCACAGTGATTCACAGACTCTACATGCACATTGATACACAGACTCTACATGCACAGTGATTCACAGACTCTACATGCACAGTGATTCACAGACTCTACATGCACAGTGATTCACAGACTCTACATGCACATTGATACACAGACTCTACATGCACAGTGATACACAGACTCTACATGCACAGCAATGACAGTGATACACAGACTCTACATGCACATTGATACACAGACTCTACATGCACATTGATACACAGACTCTACATGCACATTGATACACAGACTCTACATGCACATTGATACACAGACTCTACATGCACAGTGATACACAGACTCTACATGCACAGCAATGACAGTGATACACAGACTCTACATGCACAGCAATGACAGTGAGTGTACAGTGAAACAATGAGCAAGTGCAGCCCACAGTTAGTAACTTCTTTGAGACCTTTGTGTCAGCACACAGACACACAATCGGGCATTCTTAAATTATGTGTTGCAATAACACATACCTCCTGTTGTTCTTCTTATTGTAAGAGAATTTCTTGTTTTGTAATTATTTCAACAGCCTTACCAAATGCAGTTCACAAGATTGAAACACTTCAACAACTTCTTGAGGCAGAGAAAGAGAAGGGGCGATGAAACCATCTCCATCCTCAAAGGTGACAAGACCTACCTGCAAGGAGAACATGGGAAAAAGGATGAGCTCATCCATTAGCTACTCTCCAAGAAGGATGAAGATAAGTCTACGATCATGTCTGAGTAATTATCCATTCACATTCATACAGTATTTCTTTTTCTCACTCTCCAATAGGTTTTCTCCAGCACACAGACAAAATGTGTTTTCATAATCATTCCTTTCTCATAACTAGATCACAAGTCACAAAATTTGTTTTGCAGATGTCAAACGCAAGCATGGGAATGATAGAAAAGCCCCTTTTAAAGAAAGCCAAGCAATGAAAGAGCATCAGCTGTGACTCCAGTTCTGTTCTTTCTGATTCATCTGAAGATAACAAAGGCACAATTTATCACATACAGTTGAATCAAATCCCACATTTCTTCTCATTGTCTGGAAATCTTTTTAACTTCACAAACAGTAACATTGAATTTGTCTCTTTGCACAGCCTTTATTGATACATTAGACTGTAAACACTATATCCCTACATTACTGTACAATTGGCAAGATGGGAGCACAAGGCTAGCTGCTGTTCAGTGCCTCACTCAAGGACAACTTTGTAGTGCACTCTAGATGTAGTACTGTTACAGATCAGAGGAGGCAGATCAGAAACGTGCACTATTTAGACGTATCTTGTCACAGCTGCAGGGCTGTATAACTGTCTATCATGCTTTAATAAAAATAAAATGACTGCGCAGTTTCTGTGTTTAGCTGTTTAAATAACAAAAGTTGGTCAAGTGTGTTCATGTTTGTTTTTCCCACACATGTAGGTGTGTTTTTCACAACAAATTGATACAAATAACAATATTCACATTATTAATTGATAATTAATTAGGTAATACTCTTAGTTTTGTAAAAGCTTTTAATCTTTATGCAGTGATCTGATGTCTACTGAAAGCTTTACAGAGGGCTTTGCCTTCACTGTCAGTTCTGCAGGCAATAATGCCATATTTCTCTTAGTGCATCTGCTTTATCCACAAGTTCGGTTTGGTTGGGAGAGGCCATGTCTATCACTCTCTCTCACCTCCCGCCTGTTTCATTTCATTTACACAGTTCAGTTGCATGCCATCATGATGACACTTGTTTTATCACCCGTGAGCCTGCACTGCCAAAACCAATCTCTAGCAGCTTATTCCATGGATGCTACGTATTTGTTTATATTTTGAAAGTTTACACTGTCATGATCTGTTTTGATCCTCCCTTGATTTCTGTTTTAGATTCATCCATGGATAGCTGCAGAATGAAGGAGTCTTCAAAATCTCCAACCTCTTCCTCCTCTTCCCGCCCTCCAGTTAAACTCTCCAGCACTGATGATTGGAAGAAGACGAGGTCATTTACAGTTTTTAGAAGTTCACACATCTGACAGCAAGCTTTGTAAAGAAAACCTGGTTTTAATGTGCCGTTTACAGCTAGAAACACCAGGAGCATCATCGCACGCTGAAATAGGCTGTAGAAGCCTTCAGCCGCGGTTTCCATGAAGGCGGCTCTGACGCATCGGCGCTGATAGAAACACCGTCTCCAGGACAGACCATAGCTGCACCTGACATCCTCAGAAACCCGGGGCCCTGCGGTGAGCCTAAGGAAAAACTGTCATCCTTCATCGACAGACGCCGTGCTGCCATGACCCCAGAGGTCAAGGAAAAGGTCACGAATGAAAGAAGATGGAGATCTGCTTCCCACTGCCACCCATGTCTAACCATGTCACTAATAGTTCATTTGTTTAAGTGTACAGGTTAGGTTTGCACTTGATGCCGATACAGACATCAAAGACAGTATGTATTATTATTAAATTTATTTCTGTTTTGTTAATGAGAGATTTTTGTTCCTTAACAGTAGCAGTGGCTGAAAGTTTTAAAATGTTAGGTGTAGTTTCCATCGGCCACATGTTTGCACTTCAGAACTAACCCAGGTGTTTAAGGCTTTATTCTGAAAATAAACCTGAGGAAATGGATTTATTCTTCCTTTGAGAGTTGATGTTTTCTACCTTACTGTTCTGTTCCTGAAGCAGGCTGATCTTCATGTAACTCTCTCTATGCTGGTATCTGACATAATGACTGAAGATGCAGCAGAGAGTCTTTCAAATGCATGCAGACGTGTTACACTTTACTTAACACCAACAGTGAAACATTATGATGAGGTATGCTGCATTCTAGATGCAGCCATATGAACTTCACTTTACTGAAAGCATACAATGATAACTTCTGATCCTTCATGGAGTATTATAGCATCTTACGAGTCCTTATAACAGTTGATTATTGAGGTGTGTGTATAGAGGGGTATAAGTAGTCATAATGTATCATAAGCCCCATCAGTCAGCCTGTAGTTTATAACCAGCCAAGAGCACTCATGGATTTATAAGTCATTATAAGCCAGATTTATAGTTATTCATAACTGTTGATATAGTGCATCATAAAGCATTATGTGTGTTTATGAGTGTAGTCATTATGCATCATGATTGATTATGATGAGCATTATAATGCACTATAGATGTGGTCTTAAAAGGAAGTGTTACCAAACTTTCGTGTATACTCGGGGCCTGGACGGGGTCTGGATCTAGAAAGCTTTCCTTTGATCATGCCTATGGATTCTGTCACCTCCTCTGGCCACAGGTTTGACATGTTCAGTCCCTTCTGATGCTTCTGGCATATTAATGCTCAGCCAGACGACCCCTGGGTGTGCTTTTGTCCGTCCTATGATGAAAAAGCTCCACAGGTTAATGCATTCATCTCCCGGCAGACAGAAAAGTCCTTGACTGAACAATTCAGCTGGTACGTGTGAATGCATGCATGCTGACTGTGATAATGATGGATGTTCATTCTAGAAGAACAAAGGGATTTCATTCATTGTAACTCCACTTTTGTCTGCTGGGCATTGTTCTACAGGAGCACCAAATTTGTTTTTCAGTTCTTAACTTCAGTTGTGTTGAGCTGCCAGTCATTCATTATGAACAATCGCAGAATTTCCTAGTGAGAAACTGAAAATGACATTATTAAGGAGGGACAACATACGAGTGGATAAAAACTGACCTGCACTCAAATATGTCTCTGTGTTTTAGTGTTCACTAAACACATGGCAGTGATTTTACTGCTGCTAGAGGAGAGGGACACTGAAAAGTTCACTAGACCAATTCTAGAGATAATGATTCCTTCAATGGGAACCACTGACAAAGAAAGCAGGATCTGAAACGTTTATAGACCAAACAGAAGACAGCCCCCCCCCCAACTAATCAGGTAAGATGCTTTCAGTTCCTTTAGTAAAGCCTTTCCTGCATCTCACCACCCTGGAAATCAAAGCTGCCATGTGGAAACTTTGGGAAATCTTCTTGAGTGGTTATCCGGTCTTTGGCACCATTAGAGGCACAAAGTCCCCCTGAGTCCTGATCCCTCGTGTTCTATTATTCACCAGGCTCTCACAATGCTGCTGGAATGGAAAGAAAAAAAACAACAGAAACACTTTCTCTGTGAGGGCACAAACAGAAAAGCGACAGGAATTAAAGAAATAAAAGGGATCAGCAGTAGTTTGCACTGAAAAAAACATCTGTCAGCATCTAAATGCCGTCTACATGCCATCCACATGCCATCTACAGCCATCTACATGCCATCTATAGCCATCTACATGCCATCTACATGCCATTTACAGCCATCTACATGTCGTCTACAGCCATCTACATGCCATCTATAGCCATCTACATGTCGTCTACAGCCATCTACATGTCGTCTACAGCCATCTACATGTCGTCTACAGCCATCTACATGGCGTCCACATGCCATCTACATGCCATCTACAGCCATCTACATGTCGTCTACAGCCATCTACATGTCGTCTACAGCCATCTACATGCCATCTACATGCCATCTTTAGCCATCTACATGCCATCTATAGCCATCTACATGTCGTCTACAGCCATCTACATGTCGTCTACAGCCATCTACATGCCGTCCACATGCCATTTACAGCCATCTACATGCCATCTTTAGCCATCTACATGCCACCCACATGCCATTTATTACCAGCTACATGCCATCTACATGCCTTTTACAGCCATCTATAGCCATCTACTTGCGATTTACAGCCATCTACATGCCATCTATAGCCATCTACATGCCATCTGTAGCCATCTATAGCTATCTACATGCCATTTACTACCATCCACATGCCATCCAGTGCCATCTACATGCCATCTACATGCCATTTACATGCTATCCACATTCCATTTACTACCATCTACATGCCATCTATAGCCATCTACATGCCATCTTCATGCCATTTACAGCCATCTACATGCCATCTACATGCCATTTACAGGCATCTACATGCCATCTACATGCCATCTACATGCCATCTATAGCCATCTACATGCCATCTACATGCCATCCACATGCCATTTACAGCCATCTACATGCCATCTACATGCCATTTACAGCCATCTACATGCCATCTACATGCCATTTACAGCCATCTACATGCCATCTATAGCCATCTACATGCCATCTACATGCCATCCACATGCCATTTACAGCCATCTACATGCCATCTACATGCCATCCACATGCCATTTACAGCCATCTACATGCCATTTACAGGCATCTACATGCCATCTACACGCCATCTACAGCCATCTACATGCCATCTACATGCCATCAACACATCTACATATCATATACATGTCATCTACATGCCATCTACATGCCATCCACATGCCATTTACAGCCATCTACATGCCATCTACATGCCATTTACAGGCATCTACATGCCATCTACATGCCATCTACACGCCATCTACACGCCATCTACAGCCATCTACATGCCATCTACATGCCATCAACACGCCATCAACATGCCATCTACAGCCATCTACAGCCATCTACATGTCATCTACATGCCATCTACAGCCATCAACATGCCATCTACATGCCATTTACAGGCATCTACATGCCATCTACATGCCATCTACACGCCATCTACAGCCATCTACATGCCATCTACATGCCATCAACATGCCATCAACATGCCATCTACAGCCATCTACAGCCATCTACATGCCATCTACAGCCATCAACATGCCATCTACATGCCATCTACAGCCATCTACATGCCATCTACAGCCATCTACAGCCATCAACATGCCATTTACAGCCATCAACATGTGTCTACATGCCCTCTATAGCCATCTACATGTCATATACATGTCATCTACATGCCATCTACAGCCATCTACATGCCATCTACATGCCATCTACATGCATCTACAGCCATCTACATGCCATCTACATGCCTTTTACAGCCATCTATAGCCATCTACTTGCGATTTACAGCCATCTACATGCCATCTATAGCCATCTACATGCCATTTACAGCCATCTGCATGCCATCTACATGCCTACATGCCATTTACAGGCATCTACATGCCATCTACATGCCATCTACATGCCATCTATAGCCATCTACATGCCATCTACATGCCATCCACATGCCATTTACAGCCATCTACATGCCATCTACATGCCATTTACAGGCATCTACATGCCATCTACATGCCATCTACATGCCATCTATAGCCATCTACATGCCATCTACATGCCATCCACATGCCATTTACAGCCATCTACATGCCATCTACATGCCATTTACAGCCATCTACATGCCATCTACATGCCATTTACAGCCATCCACATGCCATTTACAGCCATCTACATGCCATCTACATGCCATTTACAGGCATCTACATGCCATCTACATGCCATCTACACGCCATCTACAGCCATCTACATGCCATCTACATGCCATCAACACATCTACATATCATATACATGTCATCTACATGCCATCTACATGCCATTCACATGCCATTTACAGCCATCTACATGCCATCTACATGCCATTTACAGGCATCTACATGCCATCTACATGCCATCTACACGCCATCTACAGCCATCTACATGCCATCTACATGCCATCAACACGCCATCAACATGCCATCTACAGCCATCTACAGCCATCTACATGTCATCTACATGCCATCTACAGCCATCAACATGCCATCTACATGCCATTTACAGGCATCTACATGCCATCTACATGCCATCTACACGCCATCTACAGCCATCTACATGCCATCTACATGCCATCAACATGCCATCAACATGCCATCTACAGCCATCTACAGCCATCTACAGCCATCTACATGCCATCTACAGCCATCAACATGCCATCCACATGCCATCTACAGCCATCTACAGCCATCAACATGCCATTTACAGCCATCAACATGTGTCTACATGCCCTCTATAGCCATCTACATGTCATATACATGTCATCTACATGCCATCTACAGCCATCTACATGCCATCTACATGCCATCTACAGCCATCTACATGCCATCTACATGCCTTTTACAGCCATCTATAGCCATCTACTTGCGATTTACAGCCATCTACATGCCATCTATAGCCATCTACATGCCATTTACAGCCATCTGCATTCCATCTATAGCCATCTACATGCCATTTACAGCCATCTACATGCCATCTATAGCCATCTACATGCCATCTACAGCCATCTACATGCCATCTACATGCCTTTTACAGCCATCTATAGCCATCTACTTGCGATTTACAGCCATCTACATGCCATCTTTAGCCATCTACATGTCATCTACATGCCATCTACAGCCATCTACAGCATCTTTATGCCATTTACAGCAATCTACATGTATCTACATGCCATTTACATGCTGTCTACATGTCATCTACATGTCATCAACATGCCATTTACAGCCATCTACATGCCATCTATAGCCATCTACATGCTATCCACATGCCATTTACTACCATCTACATGCCATCTATAGCCATCTACATGCCATCTTCATGCCATTTACAGCCATCTACATGCCATCCATAGCCATCTACATGCAATCTACATGCCATTTACAGCAATCTACATGCCATCCACAATCAATTTACAGCCATCTACATGCCATCTATAGCCATCTACATGCTATCCACATGATATTTACTACCATCTATATTCCATCTATAGCGATCTACATGCCATCTACATGCCATTTACAGCCATCTATAGCCATCTACATGCCATTTACAGGCATCCACATGCCATACAGTGCCAACTACATGCCATCTACATGCCATTTACAGCCATCTACATGCCATCCACATGCCATTTACAGCAATCTACATGCCATCTATAGCCATCTACATGCCATCTATAGCCATCTACATGCAATCTACATGCCATTTACAGCAATCTACATGCCATCCACAATCAATTTACAGCCATCTACATGCCATCTATAGCCATCTACATGCTATCCACATTATATTTACTACCATCTATATTCCATCTATAGCCATCTACATGCCATTTACCGCCATCCACATGCCATACAGTGCCAACTACATGCCATCTACATGCCATTTACAGCCATCTACATGCCATCCACATGCCATTTACAGCAATCTACATGCCATCTATAGCCATCTACATGCCATCTATAGCCATCTACATGACATTTACAGCCATCTACAATGCATCTACAGCCATCTACATGCCATCCACATGCCATTTACTACCATCTACATGCCATCTATAGCCATCTACATGCATCTACATGCCCTTTACAGCCATCTACATGCCATCCACTTGCCATTTACAGCCATCTACATGCCAACTATAGCCATCTACATGCCATCTACAGCCATCTACATGCCATCTACAGCCATCTACATGCCATCTATAGCTGTATACATGCCATCTACATGCCATTTACAGCAATCTACATGCCATCTACATGCCATCTACAGCCGTGTACATGCCATTTACATGCCATCTTCATGCCATCTACATGTCATCTACATGCCATCTACATGCCGTCTACATGCCATTTACAGTCATCAACATGCCGTCTACAGCCATGTACATGCCATCAATAGCCAACTACATGGCATCTACATGCCATCTACATGCTTTGACAGTCGTCTACATGCCATCTTCATGCATCTACAGCCATCCACAGCATCTACATGCCATCTACATACCATCTACAGCCATCTACAGCCATCCACAGCTATCTACATGCCATCTATAGCCATCTACATGCCATCTACATACCATTTGCAACAATCTACCTGCCATCTACATGCTATCTACAGCCGTGTACATGCCATCTACATGCCATCTTCATGCCGTCTACATGCCATCTACAGCCATCAACATGCCATCTACATGCTGTCTGCTGCCATCTACATGCCATCTTTACGCGTCTTCATGTGTCTACATGCCATCTACATGCTGTCTACATGCCATCTACATGCCATCTATAGCTGTCTACATGCCATCTACATGCCATTTACGGCAATCTACATGCCATCTACAGCCGTGTACATGCCATTTACATGCCATCTACATGCCGTCTACATGCCATTTACAGCAATCTACACGCCATCTACATGCCATCTACAGCCGTGTACATGCCATTTACATGCCGTCTACATGCCATCTACAGCCATCTACATGCCATCAATAGCAGCTACATGGCATCTACATGCCATCTACATGCTTTGACAGCCGTCTACATGCCATCTTTATGCATCTACAGCCATCCACAGCATCAACATGCCATCTACAGCCATCTACAGCCATCCACAGCATCCACATGCCATTTACATGCCATCTACAGCCGTCTACATGCTGTCTACATGCTGTCTACATGCCATTTACAATCATCTACATGCCATCCATATGCCATTTACTACCACCTACATGCCATCCACATGCATCTACCTGCCGTCTACATGCCATCCACATGCCATTTACAGCCATCTACATGCCATCCATATGCCATTTACTACCACCTACATGCCATCCACATGCATCTACCTGCCGTCTACATGCCATCCACATGCCATCTACATGCCGTCTACATGCCGTCTACATGCCATTTACAGTCATCAACATGCCGTCTACAGCCATGTACATGCCATCAATAGCCAACTACATGGCATCTACATGCCATCTACATGCTTTGACAGTCGTCTACATGCCATCTTCATGCATCTACAGCCATCCACAGCATCTACATGCCATCTACATACCATCTACAGCCATCTACAGCCATCCACAGCTATCTACATGCCATCTATAGCCATCTACATGCCATCTACATACCATTTGCAACAATCTACCTGCCATCTACATGCTATCTACAGCCGTGTACATGCCATCTACATGCCATCTTCATGCCGTCTACATGCCATCTACAGCCATCAACATGCCATCTACATGCTGTCTGCTGCCATCTACATGCCATCTTTACGCGTCTTCATGTGTCTACATGCCATCTACATGCTGTCTACATGCCATCTACATGCCATCTATAGCTGTCTACATGCCATCTACATGCCATTTACGGCAATCTACATGCCATCTACAGCCGTGTACATGCCATTTACATGCCATCTACATGCCGTCTACATGCCATTTACAGCAATCTACACGCCATCTACATGCCATCTACAGCCGTGTACATGCCATTTACATGCCGTCTACATGCCATCTACAGCCATCTACATGCCATCAATAGCAGCTACATGGCATCTACATGCCATCTACATGCTTTGACAGCCGTCTACATGCCATCTTTATGCATCTACAGCCATCCACAGCATCAACATGCCATCTACAGCCATCTACAGCCATCCACAGCATCCACATGCCATTTACATGCCATCTACAGCCGTCTACATGCTGTCTACATGCTGTCTACATGCCATTTACGATCATCTACATGCCATCCATATGCCATTTACTACCACCTACATGCCATCCACATGCATCTACCTGCCGTCTACATGCCATCCACATGCCATTTACAGCCATCTACATGCCATCCATATGCCATTTACTACCACCTACATGCCATCCACATGCATCTACCTGCCGTCTACATGCCATCCACATGCCATCTACATGCCATCTACATGCCGTCTACATGCCGTCTACATGCCATCTACATGCCATTTACATGCCATCCACATGTCATCTACATGCCATCTACATGACATCTACATGCCATCTACATGCCATCTACATCTCATCTACAGCCATCTACATGCCGTCTACGTGCCATCTACAGCGATAAACATGCCGTCTATATGCTGTCTACATGCCATTTACAGCCATCTACATGCCATCTACATGTCATCTACAGCCGTCTACATGCCATCTACATGCCATCTACATGCCTACTACATGCCATCTACATACCGTCTACATGTCATCTACATGCCATCTACATGCCGTCTACATGCCATTTACATGCCATCTACCGTTCCTCAACACGAGGACCACTGTTTAAATGCTTTAATTTCTTAAGGAATGGTCCAACAGAAGTGAAAATGGAAACATTTATCCAGAATGAAGGACTTACGCTGGCCTTGCCTGAAGGTTTCATGGCAGGTCTGGGTGTTTCCAGGCAGCATTGCTGACATGTTTTAAGGACTGTCATTTGTGCTGTTTTATCTGTAGCAGAAGAACGGCAGAAGAATGAAAACTTCACATGAAGGCACCTCCTAAATCACACAGATGCTTCAAATCAATAGAAGATGCCACAAGGATAAAAAATATTCAGACCAATCTACCAAGAAAAACCGAGGCAACTGAATCTTTGTACAAACTAAAACTCTGTTTTGGTTCAAGAAAAAAAGAATACCAAAGTGAAATTTATGGACATTTTCAGGTAGATTCTTTGTTCAGCTGAATGTTTTATTTGAAATACATGTCATTTTAGTTATTCTCAGCTTGTAAAAATGACTCGTGCTTTCTTTGCAGATGTGTTTGTCTGCTGGGCTCTACTGCAGTTTATAAATATTATTGCTCAGTGAATTAAGACACTCTGATTTACAAAACACAAATAAGTTTAGAAACTCTAGTTCGTGTAATATTTATCACCATACTTGTACTTATTTATCACAAACAAAAATAAAAGTAAATGATAGTGTTTTAAATGTTAATTTATAGATGATAATAATAATATTAAAAATAATAATAATAAAAACATATTTTCTAGTAAAAAGCTGTACATACATTTAAAATAATGAAAATAAACACTTGATAATAAGAATGTTTAATGTTCACAGCATAGTGATGTGATTAAGTTGATTAAATTTTTAATCAATTAACATCACTGATTTAAACAGAAACACTCTGCCCCAGGGCATCATGGGAAAATTCTGCCTACATATCCCCAGATTAGAATCACTGCCATGTCTTCAGTTAGCAGTTCATCTATTCCTGATTGTTAGAAAAGACATTTATCACTCATTTGAAATACCCACAATGCATCAGGGTAATGGGTAATGTAGTTTTTTGTTGTTTAGAAACACAGAATGAAACTGAGTAAAGGTAACAAAGTCAGGCTGAGTTATGTGGATAAACTTTGGAAGATTGGCTAACATTACGAAATTATTCTGTGTTTGTATTTTTAACAAAAGAAACTGACTTGTAAATCAGATTTACTTATGTCAAGCTAGAAACTTGGATTTTTATCGTTGATATGGAAGATTGAATGAAGATAAACATACTTTAGCCCAGATTCATTTATCTCAGTGCAGGTCTGTTTTGTTCTTTTTTTGTTTTAGAGCTATAAACGTCACCGTTGTTCTCTTGTGAACATGATGCTATTCTCAGTGACGGTCTATTGTGATGATTTGAAACAGCAGTCTTCCTCAGACATACCTCATACTACAGACACTGTCATATACTAAGATGAGGAGGAGCACACGTGAAGCTGCTCTCACAGGGACCCAGGCACACATACATGAATATTTTAGTTGGTTTGAAAATGTGCAGCACTGCCATCACCCATCCCCCAAACGCAGTCCAGCATCATCTCCGTCACTCTGTCTCTCCTCCATGCGTGCCCCAGGCACACACACTGGGAGCCCAGCAAGACGTTTAGAGAAAATACAGGATGTAGAGATAGAGCCCTGCATCAGACAGCTAACACCCTACCTGCCCATTCCCTCTGATTTCCTGATCATTAACACCTGCTGGTGCGTGTGTCATCCCTCCCTCCCACCTGTACCCACAACATGCGTGTCCAATTCCTCCTACAGTCTGACCACGTAAAACACAGAATGACAGAAACTAGTTCAGTTTAAGAAATTATAATACTGCGGTCACTTAAGCACTGTCCTTGAAAAATCAGGTTTTCACTGTTCTAGTCAAAGTTTTCTCACTGAATGAAGCACGAAAGAAAAGTCTTGCATCCTCGTCAGCTGTAACAGCCTGGACTAATTTAACCCTGGTTATATGAATAAGAGTGATTTCAGGATCGTATTTACAGACTTTATGTACACGTCCCTTGTTTTTTAAGCCGTAGGTGGAATTATTTTCCTGATCATCGTTTGTGAGTGCCAAAAAGCGCAGCGCTCCATTCAGCTCTCTCTGAGAGTTCATTTTCACTCTGTTTGTCCCTCTCTAATCCTGTCCTTGTCTGTAAATTAAACGCTTTATGAAAAGAGGCCAATTTTTATGGGTAGAAGGGATTTCCCCTTAAATAACAGACTGATGGCTCAGTATCTCTGTGCCAGTCCCTTCCTGTGCGTCATGATGCAGTGGAGATGCTCATACTGTATGTCTGCAGTGCTATGAGGAGTTAAAGCTTCTGTGCACATTTAAGGAATTAGACTGTGCCTGTTTACTGATTTAAACCGTTTTAATGCAAGCAAAAATTAAATCAGACCTGATCCCAACGCAGCCATCTAACTTTGCTCTTTTAGTAGAGCTAACAGGATAATTCTGTTAAAAACTGCTGCAGGTGCTCTTGAAATATGTCTGTCA
The DNA here is from genome assembly GCF_018320785.1 of Cheilinus undulatus. Lineage (NCBI taxonomy): Eukaryota > Metazoa > Chordata > Actinopteri > Labriformes > Labridae > Cheilinus > Cheilinus undulatus. The sequence goes on from NC_054880.1 coordinate 47,240,096, forward strand.
GTGATTGTTTCCTAATGTGTTTATAGCCCTACATTTCTGACACTGGGCTGATGTGATGTGTAAATCCTGTGTGGTGGATAAGTTTTCTTATCTGTCTGACTTGCTTTTACCCTATCGGCCCTCGCGCACCCTGAGGTCCTCCGGTACTGGTCTTTAACTGTTCCCAACGTTAGAACGAAAACTCAGGGTGAAGCTTCATTCTATTATTATGGCCCACGTCTGTGGAACAGTCTGCCGGAGAACCTCAGGGCTGCCGAGACTGCTGATGTTTTAAGGGCAGGATCAAGACCCACCTTTTAATCTGGCTTTTAACTGATTCCCTTTCCACTCTCTTATGCTGCTTCTATTGTTTTATTGTCTTTTAGTTGCTTGCTAAATAATAATTTTTAACTCTTTAATACATATTTATGTTGCTTGTACTGTTTTATTGTTTTTAATTTATTAATACTCATTTATGTTGTTATATTGTCTTTTATTCCTTTTAGTATTGATCGTATTTTACTCTGTTGTCTTTCTGTTTTTAGCTCCAGTGTTTTCCTCATGGGGGCCCTCCACACCGGGAGCTGTGTCTGGCCTGCCTGCGGGGGCGCCGTCCTTGGGGTTGTCGGGGCCTGGATGGTTGGGGGCCCTGCTCCAGGGCCTTATGGCTGTGGTGTGGGCTCCTGTCTGGCTCCCAAAGAATGAATGGTGTTTCCTCATCCGGTCCCTCAGTGCTCAGCCATATTTCAGCCATATTTTATTTTATCTTTGGGTTGGGGTGGGCTGGGGTGTGGTGGGGTGTATGCCTGGGGTATGCATGTGTGGAGTATGCTGTATTTGTGTGTGTGCGAGTGTGCGAGTGCTTGTGAGGGGGTGGGGGATTGGGGGTGTATGTCTTTTAATGTAAAGCACTTTGTGTTGCATTTCTTTTATGTATGAAAGGTGCTATATAAATAAAGTTTGATTTGATTTGATGATCAATCAGAGGTGGAGCCATGGGGGGGCTTGTTGGGTTTATGCCCCTAATGTTTACTCAAAACATTAAGTCTTTACATTATCTCTGATTACTAATGAATGTAAAGAGAACTATCTTGGATTTTGATAAACAGATTGACCCTGCTGATCACAACATGGAAATTTCATTCTTGTTGCCAAACTGAAAAAAAAAAAAAGAAAAAAATCAGATTTTTTTTTCTTTTGGTTTGAAAAGCTTAAAAGAACATGCTACATAATAAATAAAAATCTCACTATTAATATTTCTGCATTTTTTAATAAATATGCGTCTTTAACCACACATTGGGGGGGCAAATTGTAAGTTCGCCTAGGGCACCAAAATGGCTAGAAATGGCCCTGCGCAGATATATGGGTTATTACTGTACTCGCAACCATGTGATGTGGGCATTCATAGCAAAACACCAGAAGTATTGCAAGACACTCAACACTCTCAACACTGTAACTCCTCGAAAGTTTGCTCAGTCCAAAAAATGAGCTGAGAATCTGTGCTTTCCGGCAATATATGGTGTGTGGTATACACAGTGCTTAACAAATGCATTAGCCCACCCTAACCCTAACTACAGTCAGGTTTCTGTCACAGCTGCCCTAAATTAACAGCATTGGTAATTACCAAAATCATGTTTATGTTTCTGCAATGGTTAATACACCAATATGTAGAAGCTCTTTAACCCAAATGATATTTTTAACGCTAAAATAGAATTATTATTGTTATCCATGAATTTTCAAATGTACTGATTTACAAAAATCCTGAAAAAATAGTAAAGCACATTAATATTTCTGATTAATATGTCAGATTATAGTTATTTA